>NW_028327187.1:112379200-112682034 GCF_987537825.1 Furipterus horrens | reverse complement strand
GAAAGAAATCTCTCTTAGGAAGATTCTTGTTTGATTCTAACTTGGGGGACTTTCTGCCTCCAGTACCTGAGAGTTTAGGAAGGGGGCCATTTCTCATCGTACCTAGGACAGTTCCTTCACAACTTTAAAAAATTTCAAACAATACAAAATTGTGGTGGGGGGCCTTGAATTTCAGGGAGGATATGAAATACAAAAGGCAACAGTGCAGGTTCAACCTTCAATTGGCTAGAGAGACATACTTTTTTTTAAAAACACAGCTGCATCTTCCTCCTCATCTGCGTATAAATACAACAATCTCCCTACATAGAACCCCTCTTCTCCGTTCCCTTTCTCCTTTTCCTGTGCATTATGTGTTGCCATCTCTGCTATATTCCCTTCAAACATTAGTCTTCCTACCACATTCCATTACAGTTAGTCTGTCAGGTCTTCCTGCCATGGCAGACTTTGAATGTACCGAATGCAAGGATAGAACACAGCACGGCATGTATCCGCAGCCCGTTATAGGCCCCACTGCCAGTGCCTGTCCCGCACCCCCAGCCCTTCCCCACATCGGGGCATCATCTGACTTTCAGATGCCAGCAGCTGCATTGCTTTGTTTGATGGCTTCCTCTGACCCAAGCCGCCTTATCCAGCCTTATGGCAGACCAGAGGTGAAGATGAATTAATGACTGATGGCTGTCGATGGAAAATACCCCAGCTCCTTCTGTCCTTAGGCAGAACAGCTCAGAAGTGGATGTCTTCCAAAGTCGCTCATGGAATAAAGCTTTATTTGCCCCCAGGAGATAACAGCCTTGCTAAAGCCCCTTTTCTTAGTTTCCTTCCCTGCCCAGTCTCTGTTCCAACTGGCACATCATTCACTTCCCAGATAAACTACTTCCACTTGACTCCTTGATGCAAAGGCAACCCAAACTGAGTAAGCACCCAATATACAGAAGTCCAATAAATGACTTTTTAATTAAACTAAATGACAAAGATGCATAGTAGAGCATGAGATAAGAGACATGAAAACGCTATGCCACACAAGTGCGGTTGGCCTATAGGTCAAATCAGAGCACCTGTAAACACAAGCATCATGATTTCTGGGTTTCCCTCTGCACTAGGGTAGCGGCTGTCCTAGTTGTTAGCAGAGTGCATGTCAGGAACTCTGTAACTTCTATTTTTAGATCTCTTGCTGACATAGAAAACCTCTGTTGGCTAACGGTACAATGGTGACCTTCCCACCCTCAGAGAAATGCTGCAGAATGGCTAATTCCCTTTCATGGAAGCCACAGAGGAATAGAAGAGGGAAACGAGAGCTTAGGTACTCTTCCTTGGGAGACAGGGTGCTCTGAGATCTCTTTTGTCAGCAAAACAGTAAGTGCTGAGTTACCCAGCAGTGTGACGGCCTCGAACAGGAATTAGGTCTCCGAGCTCCCAAAGCCTGGCTCTGAGTTTAACACTTCTAGAGGGTAATCATTTCTTTCTTAAAAAACCTCACATTAGAAGATAATTTTTTAAAGGATAAAATCATGTTTCTCATGCAGATATAAAATACATGCATGTTAAAGATTTTATTGAACTCATTAATCAATGAGGGAACCAGGCAGATGGCATAACCAGTTCAAAAGAAAGGCCGAAAAACAGACACATTTATAGATCAAGAATATTGAAATGAATGCACAAATAGAGGCAAACCTAGTCTCTTCCGCGGGGGGGTGGGGGGGTGTCACTTGAACCTCGACAGGACATAATTTGCAAGAATAATCAAAAGATATTTTAGAGTCCTATCGGTTATACAATTTACAGAGTTGTAAAATAGCTCCAATAGAACCAGAGTCAGATATTCTCTATACTTATGATTATTAGATTTAATAACACAAACCTTTACCAATAAGAAGATGATCATATTTCTTTCTAGTGCCTATTTATACTTTTAAAATCCAGGTCTTTCTCTGAACACTGTGAGCAGAAGTAAGCCTGATAAAATGTAGGGCACAGCTGATTGTTAAATAAACGGGAATATTTCAAGGTTTAGAAGGAAGATCCTTCCTTGAAAGGGGAAGGGGATGGGAAGAGAAAAGAAATCAGTGGCTTTTCAGGCACTCTATCAGATCCAGTCCTCCCAACGAACCTGAGAGTCAGGTAAACATATTTTTTCTTCTATAGATGAGGAAACTGGAGCCTGGAGTGATTCAATAAGCTACAGAGGGTCACATAAACAGCACATAGTAGAGCCAGGATTCAAATCCATTTCATCTAGCTCTGAAATGTAGGATGCTTCTCCAGTATTCCATGCTTCACTGGCAGGGATGATGTCAGGAGGGAGGGTAACAGGCAAAAGGTTTACCAACCCCCTCCTCAAAGAGAACAATTCAGTAGTAGTCTCTTTTTCTTTTAAAATAATTTATTTATTTTATTTTATTTTTAGAGAAAGGGGAAAGGAGAAAGAAAGGGAGGGAAACATCACTGTGTGGTTACCTCTCACACACGCCCCCAACTGGGGACCTGACGTTCAACCGAGTCATGTGCCCTGACTGGGATTTGAACCAGCGACACTTGGCTCTCAGGCCGACACTCAATTCACTGAGCCACAGCAGCCAGGGCGCTCAGTAGTAGTTTCAAAGGGCCATGTTGCAATGCTGTTCATGGGTGACTGTCATGATTTTGTCATAATTTTATTCTTCTGTTGAGTGCCCCAGAAAGATAAACAGAATTCACTTCTGATTTCACAGGCTAGGGTGAGACAATTTAGTTAAATGAACGACCCCTTGAAAGAACTATCCTTTGAACCCGAAGGGTTGGAGACTAACTGATGGGGTTTAGAATGCCTTGTATTGCAAGTTGCTCTGAAATGAAATGGAGATGCAGTTTTCTCTAGATGTCACTGGCATTTCCTTACCCAAGAAGGCTTATATTCTGATCAACAGGATACATTGAGCATTTATTGAATATCTACTATGTGCTCAGTAGTATACGGAAATGCCTTGGGAAATATTATAGTGAATAAGATCTGAAACATACTGTGTCTAGAGCATACTTGGAAATACTAAACGCATTTGAAAAATTTAGTATAACATATGATAACGGTTATGGGGCTATGAAAGTACCAAGAAAGGTGATATTCAAATGGGGAGAATGATGGGAAAGTTCACTGAGTAGGTATCATTTGACCTGAACTTTGAAGATGAGAAGATTTGAACATGGATGCATATGTATATATGTGTGCATTGCACCCAATTTCATTATTGTAACCCCAAATAGAGCATAGTTCCTTCTTTAAAAGTTATTAATGCAAAAAAATCTATTTCCACTTTGTTAAAACCTAACAAGTTGATGAACTTGCTATTCACTTTGCAATGTAGTAGAGGATTCACTTAACATGAGAGAAAATTGTTTTTAATTCTATTTTTGTTACTTCCTAAAATGAAAGAAAATATCATTTGGGTTCACATGAAACTCTTGGATCTCTTCATCTAAAAACTAATTCCAAATGGCATTTAAAATTGTCTTCTTCTAAGGTTAAATGGGCCTGTATTTATTATTCATCCCAAACCCAAGAGAGCAAAAATTTCATGTTTTACAGCATTTCTCCACCTGTTGACCTTTTATTATAGCATAAACAGAAATATATGTAGATTACACTTATAAATTACTCCCAACATGAAAGCTTCCATTGAGTCTGAGATCTTTAAAATGGGAAATGAACGAAATGAACCTTGTCACCACAAGCAAAGTGCCCTAAATCTCCCAGAACATAAACTGCACATTTTAAGGTTACTATGATCCTGCAATGAACAAAAAAAGTAGCAGTTCACTTCTATTAGAAAGAGGCTTAACAAAAATGTCCTCTCCATGAACTGTGCTTGGGTACACACCTTTAGTTTCAGTTGACATTTCTTGCAGAATGACTCAAGGGCTTTTAAGTAAATTGTCCTTAATGCTTGATTTTCTTATATCTAATCCCTCAATTCACTCTCATTATAAATGATAATTAGAAGACCAAGAATGTACCAGGCATATCGTGGATACTCAATAAATGTCTGCTGATATAATGAATGACTAAAGATTTATATAAGATGGAAATGCATGGAATTCAGCAAATACCTCCAAAGGGGAAGCAAATTAAATTTTCTAATGAACAAACCCAACAAAGGAATGTAAGTTCAATAATACTGCCATGTTTTTACCCAAAGTATGTTTAAATATTTTTAAGTCTACATTCTCTGTTGAGAGAGCCATGACTTTCTTCTGAGAAAGTCATATAACCCCAAGTATTTTAATATAATATTTAATATGATATTAATAACTTGTTTGGCTGAGCACAAGAATAATCTAAAGTTCATTTAATTATTACATAACATGTAACCCATGTTAAATAACCTTTACACTCATCCTGCCCTTTTTATCTTCTTTTTATAATTTAGTATTCTCAACAGGGGTGATATTTTCCCCCAGGGGATATCTGGTAATATCTGGATGCATTTTTTGTTGTCACAGTAGAAGCCATGGGAGGTGAGGAGCTACTGGCCTCTAGTGAGTAGAGACCAAGGAAGCTGCTCAATATTCTACAATGCACAGGGCAAGGTCCCACCACAAAGAATGATCTGTCGCCAAATGCCAATAGCCCCAGGTTGAGAAAACCCTAGCTTAAATATAGAAGCCAGTAGCAGTGATCTCACACCCACAATGCTACATGGTTGTTCAGACACAAAGAATGTTTATGCATCATTCCTAGAAACAAGGAAGTTATAAAAGGTGGTTTGATCCTGCTAAAATATTCTACAGAGCTGAGAACAGAACACTTTATGGGGAGAAGAGAAAGGAAATGGGAGGAGATTGGGTATTATTTCAGTAAAGATAAGTATAGAAGATGTTAGGAGATCTAAATTTTAATCTCAACATTTCTGTTTACTCTATATTAAACTGTGTTCAATGATGTACCTCCTGCATAGGCATATTTTGATAATCCAATGAACTTGTAACAATGATAGTAATACTATCACTATTACTATAAGTAAACTACAATATATCGAGCAACTCTTTGGGCTTGCCATACATTAATACTAATTGTCATAATGAGCAGAAAGGTAAGCATTACTGTCATTCTACAGAAGAATTAACAGACTTGGAGAGTTTCAAGTTTACTTGTGGGAATAGGCAGAGTGAGTGGCAAGGCCAAGGTAGATTGGTAGTCACCCCAGGTCAAATGCCTCTTGAAATAGTGTGACCCATGTCCAGGTTTTCTCAGGACAGTCCTGGCTTATGCCTGGTGTTCCTGTGTAATTATTAACAGCACTCACTTTCTCTCATAAAAGTGATTCTCCTATGTGAGATAATGGCCCCTGTGTTATTCCTTCTCTTTATATCTTGGAGAAATCCATAGCATGCAAAGATAGAAACTTGCCAGCATTCTCAAAGCCCTCTGACATACGTCTGAGCTGTGGACATCTGTCCATTCACTCATCCTTGTATGAGAGCAGTTGAGGACTGGTAGCCATTAGTAGGAAGGACTCACAAAGCCAGCCATTGGGTTCTGTGTGTTTAAGGTGCCTGAGGTGCTAATTAATCTCTTTGGCAAGTCTATCATTTTATCAACATGGCTGTCCAAAGCAAAGGGTTTGCTAGATAATCTCACCAGGCTGCAGGAATCAGTAAATGCCCAATTTATTTATTTCTCTGAATATTTTGGGCCTTGCACAGACCTAGATGTTAGCAACAAAACTGAATGTTGTAGGACTGGTAAAAACCATTTTGACCTTGTGTTCGGAAAGAAGAATCAATGATATATAATTCATCTGTGGTGAATTTTCAAGAAGGTTAAAATAATGCAACGGGTTAGTTTGTATGAGTATTTCTAATTATTACAATCATGACATATTGAAAAGCTTTCTCCACTCTTTCAGATTAGATCCCTCAGATCACCCCTCACGCAGGAAGTATCACCATGAAAAGCCATTCCCTCCCCTTGCAACGCTCCCATCCTCCAAGGCTCTGTCTTTCATGGGCATCAAAAGACTATACAACACAGAAAGCCATCTTCAGAAACAGTGCTTCCCCATGTTCAAACAGCAAGGCTCTGCCCCTTAAGTACATATCCTCTTGCTCACTCTATGTGTTCTATTTCCCCCTTAGTCTCTTGAGTTAATGGCAAGAATCTTACTGCTAGACAAAAATCTTCATACCAAAGCAATTATAGTAGTTGAGGACACATTAAATTATTTACAAGGAATAAAATGCAAAATGAAAATGCCATTCTTGTCTACTTGTGACGAAAGAGGGGGGACAAACCATTTTCATCTTGGAACTGAAAGAATGCCCTTTGCTCTCATCTTTGACCTTAAAGGGATGTGGGAAAATAACATTAACTGCGACAAAACTAACGAATACTGACTAGTTGTTTTCATATTATATAAGATCGCCAGTTTTTCCCTAATGCTTATTTTTTTTAATCTTTGCTGCAGCCCTAATTTAAATTGTTTTCCAGCTATTGAGATGTAATTGACGTATAACATTGTGTAAGTTTAATGTGTACAATATATTAATACTTATATATTGCAAAATAATTACCACCATAGTGTTAATATTACAAACTGATTAGTACTGTAACCTCCATCACATCACATATTTCTAATTTCTTTTTTGTTGTGGGAATATTTAAGATCTCCTCACTTAGCAACGTTTCAGCACATAATATAATATTATTAACTACAGCCGTTATAACTTACTCTTCCTCTAACTGGAAGTTTGTACCCTTTTACTGTTATCTCCACAGTTCCCTCACCGCTCATCACTCTGTTTCTACCAGTCTGGCTTTTCTAGATCCCACAAATAAGTGTTACCATGCAGTATGTGTCTCTGATGATTATATTTAAACTGAATCATCATGAAGCTTTTAAAAACAATACTTTTATTAACTTAGCTTTTGTACATATATGTGTATATATATGCTTATTTTAATATAGTCACTATGAATAATAGATAAAATTTTCATTACCATGGTCAAAGTTATAAAAATTGGTGCAGGTTTTAAATATGCAAGATACTGAACGCTCTGCTCTGACCTGCATCGCTCAGTTGGTTGAGCACTGTCCTGCAAGGCGAAGGGTCACCTTTTTGATTCCCCGTCAGAGCACATGACTGGGTTGTGGGCCAGGTCCCCAGTGGGGCATGTGCAAGGGGCGGTCAACTGATGTTTCTCTCCCTTTCTCCCTGCCTTCCCCTCTCTCTAAAAATAAAAAATAAAATAAAATCTTTAAAAAAAAAAGATAGTGAATGCTCTTACCATTGATTCATTTTATGAGCAAAGTCTGAGTCATATTCATTATAAGGACTGAGTCAAATATGTTAAGTGTTTGCTGTGCACATAATTTGGCCTGGTCCCATTTCACTTACAAACTGCCTCCTAGCTGTTGTGATAACACAGTGGTCAGATTCAAACTTGATGATTTGTACCTGGGCCCACTATGGTGCAGCTGGTCTGAAGGACATCATTTAACATTCAACCTTTCTACTAAAGTGTCTTTTGTTCATGTCACAAAGCACAATCTCAAACTCACTGTAGATAGTCCATTATGCTCCTCCATGTCCATGGCTGGTCCTCACTTCCAGGTATGAAAAGATCATGGAATTCCAAAAACAATTTTGTTGTTCTCCGACCTCCTACTCTAAGTGAATAGCAGGGCTCAGCAAACTTGGTCCATGGGCCAAATCTAGTCCACCAGTTGTTTTGTAAATACATTTTTATTGGAACACACTCCTTTGTTTACATACTGTCTATGGCTTCTTTTGCTACAAAGACAGAATTGGGTAGTTGTGACAGAGACCTTGTGGCCCTTTACGAAAAACATTGCTGACCCATCATTTAGGGCACTGACTTTTTAAGAGAACACATCCAGGAATGAATATATGTGTCAGATCTGAATACTAGCAGAGCTGCTCATTTGCATCCCAGAATCCTATCTCTATACTATGAGATCATTACATAAATTTAGTTCCAGACAAATAAATTGGAAAGGTTAAACAGACCTTTACTTATTCTTTGTCTCTCTCCCATTACTTCTCACCTGCCCCACAGCCTTCAATAAAACATCTCTTCCTTGGCAGGAGCACAGGGTTTTATAATAACCCTATAATTGCCTTCAGTCTTATTCATGGTTCTATTATTATCCTTTAACAATTTTATTGTCCAACAAGAATGTGTTAATTGAATCAATAATGGGGATCAGCATTTTCACAACCATGTTTTGCAGAATGCCTACTACCATCTTTGTGATGTGCTCCATGAAAAGGATGGCATACTAAAAATTCTCCTATAGTCAAATACATCAGGGGAGGAATAGCACATACTCCACTCTCCCCTGAAGCAGCACCATAATTCATGTAAGTGCATTCAAGTTTTGGGGAGAAGAAGGTTGACATAACAAAAGAGCAGAGCAGGCAGCTCTAAGCTCTTGTTTCCCCCACAGAAACATTGAAAAGTAAGTACAAGCTGTCAGAACTAACTTGGTTAGAACTCTGGAAAATAGTCAAAAGCTGATAGCAACCAAGAGACTACTGAGTCAAGAAAAAGCCAACTTCATAATGGCAGGACAGTTTTGTGGTATTTTTACTTGCCCTTGTCCCATCTTCTCTCATCAGTGGTTTTGGTTTTGAATCAGTGACAGCCTACATTCTCAGTGTGAAACCCTGGTCCTTGGTTCTGAAGGGGGCAGAAGAAAGATTAGCCACAGATTATTCTGTCTGTCTATTCTAACACCTGTGTGCTCCCAGAAGGACTGACGCAAGGCTGCTGTAAGAAAATATCACAGACTGGGTGGCTTAAATAACAGAAATTTACTGGCTCACAGTTCTGGACACTAAAAGTCCAAGATCCAAGTGTCAGATCCAGTCCTCCTGAGAACTATGTCTCCAGCTTGCAGATTGCCACCTTTTCTTCTCTTATTTTCTTTGAGATTTTAAAATTGAACTAGAGAGAGATGATGAGGATGAAGAAGAGGAAGAGGAGAGGGGGAGGGGAGAAGAGGACGAGGAAGAGGAAGAGAAGGAGAAAGAAGAAGGGGGAGGAAGAGGAGGAGAAGAAAGAGGAGGAGGAGGAGAAAGAGAGGAGAGAAAGAAAGAGAGAGAGATGTAAGAAACATTAATTGGCTGCCTTCCAAACACACCCAACTGGAGATCAAACCCACAACCTAGGTATGTGTCCTGAATGGGAATCCTGCATCCCTTTGGTGTATGGGATGAAGCTCCAACCAGCTGAGCCACCTTGTCAGGGCAGATTGCCACCTTTTCACTGTGTCCTCACATGACCATTCCCCTGGGCACACATATCCCTAGTGTTTCTTCTCTTCTTATAAGGACACCGTGTATCAGATTAGAGTCTACTCCCATGACCTCATTTAATACTAGTTACCTCTTCAAAAAACCTTATATCCAAATATGGTTACATTTTGAATTGGTGTGAGTTAGGACTTCAGCATATGAATTGGGGGGACAAAAGTCAGTCCATAACAGTGCTCATCTCTGTTCCACCTAACTTAAAACTCAGGATGGAAAAAGCAGCAGGTATTGACCAAAAACACTGCACACACACACACACACACACACAAAAAAAAAAAAAAAAAAAAAACACTAAAAACCTTCACATGTCTAGGGCAAAAGGATACAGTTGAAATATACAATAGACCATCTAAGTCCTGAGAGAAAAAGCTGAGACACTTTTCTTAGGGAAATTAGGTAATTCAAAATCAGTCATGTATGCAGGGGAATTTGGAAAGCCATATTCATTCTCAAGGCAAGATGCATGCTCAGAAAATATCTGAGCAGATCCCAGGATTTCATCTTAGGGTGATCCCTGGGTTAAGTCCAAGACTGGCTGAGTATTGAAGGAATGCCCCAGCTCAGGGACTATGTGAAAACATTGGGAAAGGTGTGCTTTGCCTGTGTGTTGGTTTGGTTTGTTGGTTGTTATTTTAGCTCTTGGGGTTCAAGGAAATATCTGTGTAAACCCTAGCTCAACACAAGCTGAGGAACATAGACTACAATGGCCATGCATAAGAAGGAATATAGTCTTTGCAAAAATAGTTTGGGAAAGTCACGGAACGGATGTCCCACGACAGCCTTCAACAATCAAAACATATTTAGCAAACTCAGGGGAAGGGAGAAAATCTCATTTCCAGAGTTAGCATATTATAATATTCAAATATGCAATTATTAACAAAAATCACAAACATACAAAGAAACAGGAAAGTATGTCCCATTCTAAGGAAGCAAGTAAATTGACAGAAATCATCCCTGAGAAAGCCCAGATATTGGACTTACTAGACAAAGCCTCTAAAACAATGGTCTTAAGTACACTTAAAGATATAAAGGAAAACAAGGACAAAGAATGAAAGGAAATCAGTCAAGTAATGTATGAATAAAATGAGAATATCAACAAAGAGAAAGAAATTATCTAAAAGAACCCAAGATAAATTCTGGAGCTGAAAATTACAATGATAGAAATGGAAAATTCCCTAGAAGAGTCCAACAATAGATTGGAGTAGGCAGACAAATCAGTGAACTTGATGGGACAATTGAGTTATTGAGTTTGGGGGGACATAAACTAAAAAGAATAAAGAAAGCAAATCAGAGCCTAAAGGATCAATGGTACACCCTCAAATGGACCATCATACACATTCTGGGAGTCCCAGAAGGGGAAGAGAGGAAAAGGTGGAAAGAATATTTGAATAGAATATTTGCAGACATAATTGCCTCCCATATTTGATTAAATCCATAAATCTACAAATCCAATAACATCAATGAACTACAGTTAGGAAAACCCAAGGAGATTCACACTGAGAGACTTTATAATCAAACTGTTGAAAGCCAATGGCAATGAGAGAATTTTTAAACCAGTAAGAGAAAAGCGACTCATTACTTAAATGGGACCCCCGATAAGATCACAGCTGGTTTCTCAGTAGAAACTTTGGAGACCTAATGACAGTGGGGTATATTTAAAATGCTGAAAATTAAAAACCAAAACAGAAACAAAAAAACCTGTAACTGAGAGTTTATATCCAGCAAATATGTCTTTCACAAATGAAGGAGAAATTAAGATATTCCCAGGTGAAAAAAAAAGCTGAGAGAGTTCATCACAACTAGACCTGCCCTACAAGAAATGATAAAAGGAGTCCTTGAGGTTGAAATAAAAGTGTGCTAGACAGTAACTCAAAGCCTAATGAGGAAGTAAAGATCTCTGGTAAAAGTAAATACATTGGCAAATATAAAAACAGTATGATTGTATTTTTGACTTATAACTCCACTTTTTATCTGCTACAGAATACAAAAGACATATATTTAAAAATGTATTAATCTATGCTATCAAGCACACAATGAAAAAATATATAATTTGTAAAATACAACATAATGAGAGAAGACTGTAGCTGTTCAGGAGTGGAGTCTCCATACATAATTGGTATCAATTAAAAGTAGATTGTTATGAATTGAGGGTGTTAACTGTAATCCCCATGGTAACTACAAAGAGAAAGGTATACAATAAAGGAAATCACTGAGAATCAAAATGCTTCACTGCAAAAAAAATCAACTAAATACAGAAGAGGGTAGTAATAGAGAAAACAAGACACAAAAAAAGCTGTAAGCTATAGAAATCAAATACTAAATAAGAGAAGTCAAATTACTTTAAATGTAAATAGACTGAGCTCCCGGGTCCAAAGACATAGATCAGAAGAATGGCTAGAACAAACTACAATTTAACTATAAGCTATCTATAAGAGAGTGAGTTTAGATCCAAAGACATAACTAGAGTGACAGTGGAAGGATAGAAACATATATTCTACATATGTGGATAGTAACCAAAAGAGAGCTGAGGTGGCTATACTAACAGCAGACAAAATAGACTGTAAGGCAGAATCTCTTAAAAGATCAGCTGTGTCCAGCCAAGTACAATCACGGACTTTCCAGAGAGATGTGGTTGAACAATCACTCTGACAGACTTTGCTTTCTGTACCCTTTGCTAGGTCTGTGCCTGTGCCCCTGCATCTGTCCTGAACACAAGCCAGGGCTGATGAATGTATACTTTGGGTCAATAACCCACATTAACTTAAAAAGCAAACCAAACAGTATGTGTCCACTTTCTTTTCAATAAAGGAAACTGTTTAAAAGGCAAAAGCCTCTTAAAAGAGACAAAGAATATATTGATAAAATGGTCAAATCACCAAGATGACAGAACAATTCTAAAAATATATACACCAAACAACACAGACCAAAATATATGAAGCAAAGCTTTACAGAATTGATGGGAGAAATAACACTTCCACCATACTAGCTGAAAACAATACATCATTTTCAATAATGAACAGAACATCTATAGAGATCATTAAGCAAACAGAGGGCATGAACAATATGATAAACCAACTAGACCTAACAGACCATATATAGAATGTTCTGCCCAGCAACAGCAGAACAAGTGCTGTTCTGCTCAAGTGCACATGGAGCATCCTCCAGGATAGACCAGATATTGGGCTGAAAGACAAATCTTAATGAATTTTAAAAGATTAAAATAATAAAAGATGTCTTTTTCCACCCATAGTAGAAATAAGCAAAAAATCAACAATAAGAGGAAAATTAGAAAATTCAAATATGTGGAAATTAACACACTCTTATATGCCAATGGGTCAAAGAAGAAATTACAAGGGAATTAAAGATGAATAAAAACAAAAATACGACATACCAAAACTTATGGGATGCAGTAAATGGTGTGCTCAGAGCAAAATTTAAAGTGTAACTGTATTAAAAAAGAAGGAAGATCTCAAATCAGTAGCCTAATATGATAATTTGAGACACTAGTAAAGGAAGAGAAATCTAAACCCAAAATTCTCAGAGGAGGTAAATTATAAAGGTTAAAGTGGAGAAAAATAGAAAGAAAATGGAAAAGTAATTAGAGAATAAGGAAACTAAAAGCTGATTCTTTTAAAAGATGAAGACATTACAAACCTAGCTAGACTGAGAGAAAAAGAGAAGGCTCAAATAACTAAAATCAGGAATGAAAGTAGAGAGATTACTCCCGATCTTACTGAATTGTAAAAGATTATAAACAAATCAGATAACCTAGATGAAATGAACAAATACCTAGAAACACACAAATTACCTAAATTGAAGAAAGTTGAAATAGGAAATTTTAACAGACCCGGAGAAAGTAAAGAGATTGAATGAATAATCAAAAACCTTGGAACAAAAAAAAATTCAGGACCTGATGGCTTCGTTGGTGAATTCTTCCAAATATTTAAATGAAAATCACCATAAATCCTTCTCAAACTTTTCCAAGAAATAAAAGAGGAAAGAATACTTCCTATCTCGTTCTATGAGGCCAACGTTACTCTGATATCAAAGCCAGACAAAGACACCCACAAGAAAAGAAAATCACAGACCAATATCCTTTATGAACATAGATGCAAAGTCCTCAACAAAATGTTAGCAAAACAAATCCAACTGCATAGGAAAAGAACTATACACCGCGACCAACTGGGACTTATCCCAGAAATACAAAGGTGATTCAATATGATAAAATCAAAGTAATATCCAACGATAATAGCACGAAGGAAAGAAAACACACAATCATTTCAATAGAGGTAGAAAAAGCAGTCATCAAGTTCAATACCCTCTCACAATAAAGAAAACTACTCAGAAAACTAGGAATAGAAGGAGACTTCAACATGAAAAAAAAAATTTATGAAAAATTCAAAGCTAACATGATCCAACTATATGCCACCTGCAGAGGGCATACTCAATGGTAAAAGACTAAAAGTTTTCTCCCTAAGATCAGAAACAAGATGAGGATGCCTGCTTTCACTACTGCTATTCAACATTCTTTTTTTGTTTTTAACATTTTTTTAATGTGTTTTATTGATTATAATATTACATTTGTGCCAATTTCCCTTCCCTCTGCTCCCCTCCACCCGGTGGCCCCCCTCCCTCCAGTTGTCCCCCCCTTTTAGATCATGTCCATTCGTTGTGCATACAGTTCTTCTCAACCTCTCTCTGTCTATTCCATTCCCTCCTACCCTGATCCTTAATTCCTATATCATCTCCCTCCCTCTCCCCATTCCCCCTCCCTGTTGACCTCCCCCCAATATGTTCTCCGTACCTATAGTTCTTTTTCCACTCTCGTTGCCTGTTTAGTTTGCCTTTGTTTCAATTCCCTAGCTTCTGTTGTTTCTTGTGATGCAGTTTTCATTTTAGATTTCATTGTCTTGATCCTCCTTTTTCTAAACCAGTCCCTTTAACATCTCATATAACAGTGGTTTGGATCTAATGAACTCTTTCAGTTTTATTTTGTCCTGGAAACACTTTCTCTGTCCTTCTATTCTGAATGACAATTTCGCTGGATAGAGTATTCGTGGTTGTAGGTTTTGGATTTTCATTACTTTGAATATTTCTTGCCAGTCCCTTCTTGCCTGTAGGGTTTCCCTTGAGAAGTCAGCTGATAGTCTAATTGGGACCCCTTTGTACATAATTCTTTTCTTCTCTCTTGCTGCTTTTAAGATTCTCTCTTTATCTTTAATTTTTGACATTTTGATTATAATGTGTCTTGGAGTGGTTCTCCCTGGGTCCAGTTTTTTGGAACTCTCTGTGCTTCCTGGACCTGTAAGTCTATTTCCTTCCCCAAGTCTGGGAAGTTCTCCTTTATTATATTTTCACTCAATTTTTCAAGTTCTAGTTCATCTTCCTCGCTCTCTGGCAAACCAATGATTCTTATGTTGGGCCTTTTATAGCTGTCCCAGAGGTTTCTGATCCTCTCATTGTTGCTTCCCATTTCCTCTCCCTGCATTGGTTGACTGCTTGTTCCTTCTCCATATTCCAGTTTGTTGAAATGAACTCTGGATTTTATTTCCTCACCATCTGTCTCGTATGTGGTTTTGTTCCTTTCGTTATGAGTGTTTTTCGCTTCTTTCTCATCTTTTTCCAGATCTTTTGTGAATTCTGTAAGCCACCTGATAACAATGGCCCAGAACTGAGCATCTGACAGGTTTCTTATCTGTTCATCTGTCAGGTTCTCCATCTGTTGCCTGGTGAGCTGTGCCACCGGGATTTCTATAGTTGTCTGCCACATTTTGACAGATGCGTTTTGTTTTCTTGGGCCGGCTGTAGGGGGCAGTGCCTGTGTACTCGTAATGACCCAGCGACCGGCGCCGTTCGGCAGCCTTTCTTGCTGTGCCGTGGTGCTTTGTCGTCACAAGCCAGCGACCGGCGCCTGTCCGCGACCTATTTCGCAGCCCTGTGGCGCTTTCTTTGGGGGCGGGGGTCCAAGATGGATTCACACACTTATTCCGCTAGGAGACCGGGATCCGTCCTCCCGCCCCCCTGGGCCTCACTGTTCAAGGCGATGTGGTGGCTGCTTTCCCCAGCGTTGGGGTCGCGAGCTGCCGGGGGTTCGACTGCAGCCGGGGTTGTTCTCCCCGCCGCTGTCCCAGGTGCGACCGCAAACAGCTCCGCCCCTTTCGCTTTTACCTGCCCAAAGGGCGCCGCTGGTTTATAACTTCATATGTTGGGCTTCCGTGTAGTTTTATTTTCTGGAATTTCTAGTTATCCTTTGTTTTGAAGTAGTTGTATTCCTCTCTAGTTGTAGAGGGAGACCTAGCGCGTCCGTCTAAGCCTCCATCTTGGCCGGAAGTCCCAACATTCTTATTGGAAGTTTTATTCAGAGCAATTAGACAAGAAATAAAAAACATCCAAAATTGAAAGGAAGAAGTAAAACTATATTTAAAACCCCAAATAATCCAAAAGCAAACTACTAGAGCTAATAAATGAATTTAGCAAAATTGCATATAAGATCAATGCACAAAAATTAGTTGTGTTTCTACACAACTGCAATGAACAGTCTGAAAAGGGGGTTCAGAAAAATTCCATTTACAATAGCATCTACAGGAACAAAATACCTAAGAATCAACCAAAGAGGTGAAAGATTTGTAGCTTCTATCATTAGGATAATTCTGTTGGCCTCAGACATTTTATCCCTGGAGTTAAATTGAAGTCTCTAACGTTAGACAACTTTTGCCTCTTACAAACTCTGTGACCTTATCTGCAAGGTGGGAGACATGGTAGCATCTAATTACTGGAGAATGAAATAAGGCACTTACTGGCACACAGCGAGGATCACATATGTCAGCTCTTATTATATGCATGTGCTAATACCTCATCAAAAAAACTTACTTTTTTCTCTTGGTTTTTATATCAAAATGCAAATGAACCTTGAGACAATGCCCAAGATTGCAGAGGTAAGATGTAAAGAATAATATTATCCCAGAAATGTACAAAACAAAAGAAAATACCATGTTTGGTGGGTCAGAAGGGAGAGAAGATATGGTGTAGTGAAAACAGTGCAGCAAAGTGATTGAAAATTTAGGTTTTGGGGGATCAGAATGATGGATGAGACACCTAGTCCCTGCTTTTCTGATTCCTGTGGCATGAGTTTAAGCAACTTACTCAACCTCTTTAACCCCCAGTTCCCTCATTTGAAAACATTTACTGGAGCAGTAAAACAATTCCTCTTTTGTAAGGATTAAACTAGATAATTTTTAATAACCTTAGTACAGTGTATCAATATGTGGCAGCTTAAAAATATTTCAAAATCCAGCAATTTACTGGAAAGGATAAAAATGAATGTATGATGGTATGACCCAGCGTTCTAAATGCTCCCAAGTCCGTTAGGGAGGTCAGACAAACAGAAACTGTATAGTACAAGACAATCCACCTGTTACAATGACATTTCTCTTTTTCCTGTGTTCTCCCCCCATCATTCACTTATATATATCTTGCATATAAAAATTCATTCAAGTTTTCCATCCTGGACTATCTAAAAGAAAATATTTTATTGTAAAAAGAACAAAAGAGCAAACATACACATTTCTCATAACTTGCCTCTACCTGGTATAATATTTTTATTAGCGGAAAAAACAGTGGTTATAGAATAGAATTTTATGGCCAAGAAAGACACTCATTTTTGTTTTGCTTTGAGTAACCAAAAAAGAAAAACAAAATCAAGCAGAGCAGGAAATGACCTTGGAGAAGTCATCCTGGCAGACGTGGAAGTGAGGGGAGTTACAAGACTTGGTGGCTGAAATACGTTTCAGTGATATGGTGGTGCTATAACTCCACGTCTGCAAACAGTTTTTTAAATAAGCACATTTTTTAATCAGGAAAGTTAGTTGTACTAAAAAGGAAAACAGCTTAGCACATCTCATTTACCAAAACTCTTTACTCCTTCTTTTGCCACCGTCCTTGCCAGGGGATTTAAATGAGCCGGTTAGCCCAAGTTTCCTTTCCTCATTTTGAGAACCCAATGTGGACTTGTAGAGTTTAAAGACATGGTGCTCAAGTGCCACCACAGCTGTGTTTTACTGCTAACTTTTGAGGGAAGCCTCAAGCCAAACCCCTCCTCATTCAGATCCTACTGGCTTGTTGGGTACGGGGAGCCAACTGGGTGTAGCTTGCATCAGGTTGCTGAACTTTTGAGTGAAGACAAACTTTCTCCAGGGAAAGCAAAGATGGTTCATGGTATATTCTTATCTCAGAAAACATCTGGGGGAAACTACATGAGGGTGATACACATATTCCCCAGCAAAACATGCAACTGAAAATCATCAGAGAGTGATTTATCTATTGTCAAAGAGCAAAGAATCTGTGGCCATATCCCCATGAACACACTTGATGTCATCTGATCCCTGAAGCTAAGTAGAGTCTGGCCTGCTTAGTGCTTGAATGGAAGCCAAAGGGCAAGGGAAAGGAGAGCTAGTCCCTGGGTCTCTGGAGAAAAGAATATGCTTTTTGTTAAAAGCACATCTAGCATTAATAACTCTTGTTTTACATTATATTTATTGAGGTAACAATGTAGACATCAGCATCTCTGTGTTTTCTTAAAATGAGCTACTTTTCTTTGTTTTTGTATTTCTGTACACCATTTTTCATTGGGGAGGGGGTCAAAAATTATGGAAATAATGGGGTAAATTCAGAGGTATCAAGAAAATCAAACTAGACCTACTGATTTAAAGGATGTTTCATGAAAGGAGGTGAATGGTCCTGACCCATCACAGTTCAAACTTCAGCTCCATTTAAATTTGTAATCTAGGCTATTTTGTCACCATGAGGTGCCCGCTGTTAACATCTACAGTGTTGTTGAGCCTATGGTCAAAGAAACCCACCCACTAAAAAGATTATTTTGATAGCAATGACATTGACAATGAATTTAATTTAATAGTCTTCAGCTTATATTTTCCAAGTTCAAAACTCTTCGGGGTAAGTTATCATTGTTTAACTGTCATTGTTTGAAATACTAGTGGGAATATTATCACTATAAACCTCTGGGTAAAACCTATTTTTGTGCAATCTCACCATTTTATTTTGGTTTCCATCTCTAGTCATTTGTGCAGATGTTGAGGAAGCTGTAATTTTGCTTCAATGTCTATTGCAATATTCTTATTGCATTCTGCAGGTCCTCCAGTAAACGTTACTTGCAATATTTTTATCAACAGTTTTGGATCAGTCACAGAAACTACCATGGTAAGTGCTTCAGTGCCACTGGCAAGAGAAAAACTTGACTCGATTATGCCATGAACACAACCTGTCAAATTTTCTATTTATTGTTCAACTTGCAGGGCCTCCTGTAAATGTTACCTGCAACATATTTATCAACAGCTTTGGGTCAATAGCAGAAACTACAATGGTGAGTGGGACTGAGCATTGAAGCCATGGTGTGAAGGAATGGGAGATGGGATTAAAGAGCACCATTGTATATCTGTGGGACATTTGCTGAGTGCCAATTTCCAAGTTCACTCACCTCTAGAAAGCAATTATTTATACTTTATCACTTTAGAAAGTCATTAGTCAAGTGTTCATCACTTACAATTCAATAATCTTTTATCCATCATTCCAGAGAAAATTTGGAATCACTTGATGTTTGATTAAATTTAGGTAAAATTATCAGTAATATACATGGTGTTTAGTTAAAGATACTTAAATATTTGCATCTCCAATGTTTCAGAAATATAAGTTTCAGAGTCTGGGAAATATTTTTAGAGCCAGTCCTCTTCATAAAATGTAGATTTTAACATAGTCAAGCTTCATATATGCCACATTTAAGATATATGCCAAGGGACTGACTTTATAATAAATGCGCACACTTGCATGCACATACACACACATACACACAATTTTGTTGACAGTAGAAAGTAGTCCCGAGTTCATAGCAATTACATCACATACGTCATGTTTTTACAAAAAAAATAACAAACATAGAACTATTAAAAGCTCATCATAATGTACATGTTTCACGTACATGAAAAAGATCTTAGAAACTATAAAATTCACCAGATTCCTGAAAGAGGTCATAGTTATGGTGTTGTCTTGACACAGCCTAGTAGATCAGTAGCCTTACAGTGCTAAGCTAGAGTGTGGAGACTGCATTTTTGGTGAAACATTTTCTTTGTCCCCACACTATTTGCTTTATGTCCTAAGTCACTTGACCAGTTTTAATTTTCATGACTATGTAAACTATACATCCATATTATTGAGTAAGATCAAAATAAAATATAGTTGAGCATGATCAACGCTATGATGGCTGATGTCCTAGAAACAAACAAGAAGTGAAATAATGAACATAATGCCACTGAGATGTAGAAAATAATGTCCCGTGTTTTTATGAATTTTCTCTTTTAGGCTACTAGAATCATATCTAAGAAATTACTGTACTTTTTGGTACCCTTGATGCCAGAAAGAAATAATTTGTCTTTCACCACCCCTTTCCACTGGCAAGATGAGGTATAATGCAACCCCAGTATCCATTGTGATATTACTCTGCCACAGCGCTGTCCAGAAATGACACTTCTGGGACTTTGACAGGATGTAGTATATCAATAATTTTACCCAAGTAAGATAGTTTTGATAGGGTTATTAAATGACTCATAAGAAAAGCTGAACATGAAAATAATAATGAAACTGAGGTTGGCATTCAGTTTCTGTCCCTCTCCTCTTGGTTTTACCCTGATAAATCTTCCAACAGCCCAAATCGCTGTCACCAGCTTTACACGATGGCATTCAATGACAATATTTGCACAACCTAATCCTGATTACATTAATTAGTCTCCTAAATTGCTTTGATTAAATTTCCTCATTGCATTTTACCCTCAATCAGAAATGTAAGTGTGCACCTTTTTGATGCTCATTAATGCAAGAAAAAACTTACTATTTAAGGAGATGAAAATGGGAACTGCGGATATCCTTGTTTTCCAGTGTCTTTAACAGCCACTGAAGGTGCTTAATAAATGGGCTGCTTTGGTGCTTCCTGGTCACTTGCTAAGGTGTTCTTTGTTACGTTTTCGATGAGAAAGGTTGGAAATCAGTGCTCAAGTCTAATATCAATGGCCCGTGTATTCTGCTGTATGAGATATATTGAATCACATGGTCAGAGGAATGATGTGTATCATGGTTCTATTTCTTAGCTCTTGATGTAATGACAAACTTCATTCGGTGTTTCAAAAATTCCTTTATTTTCTTCAATACAGCTTTTGCATGAAGCTAAAAAATAGTCTTTGAAACTCTACCATGCTTAAATCAAAGAATAAATCCCCATAGCATGTACGGTAGGCACTAGCAAAATTTTCTCTATAAAAGGCCATTCTGTAAAAATGTAAGATTTGGAGGGCCAGACAGTCTCTGTCTCAGATCAATTCTGCCCTTTTGGCAAGAAAACAGTCATAAACAATACTAAGCAAATAGGTGTGTCTATACTCCAAAAATTTGTTTAGTTACAAAAACAGGCTGTGGCCAAATCTGGCCCACAGTTCATAGGTTGCCAGCCCAGAATCTAAGGCATCAATATTTAATGATTCCGATGCTCCTAAGGATGTGAGAATCACTACACCTTATCTTTCCACATCCCTAAGGCCCTGCCCAGGATGCTACCTGATGAACCTACAGAGTATAATCACAGCCTGAGCTTCCTTTAACAAAACCCTGAATTCTACCACCCATGAATTCACCCACACTTTCATTATTTAAAAGAAAAGGTCAAAAAAGTGAAACAGGACTAGATTCTTTCCTGAACTGTCCTTAGCTGGAGTGGGAGCATCAGTCCCTTAGCTTTCAAGCACTGTAATATATGTAGACATTGATTAGTGCTATTTGGGGGATAAGAGTTTTGCTTTTTCTACATTTTCTGCAATAAATTTTTTCAAGAGCATCTCAGAATTTTGAGTTTCTAAACATGATTTCCCTCACTTTCCGTGTGTGACTCACCCTAGGACCCCGATAGCACTATTGACAGATTTAGTGTGGGTGTTTGTTTATTTCTAAATAAGATGCAATGATTATCTGTTTTAGGAACTCAGCATGACTTTCTTTTGGCACTATCCAGCCTGCCCCTCTTATGTCTGATGAAATCCCACACAACAATTGTTGGTGCTACCTGCCCAGAAAGTATAGGCTTGCTTACAGACCCAATGTGGCCTCCAACTCACTCCTTTGACATGTTAAGGTTTGGAGATGTGTGCTCACAGGACAATACAGTATATGTGTGCTACTCTAAGAAATATTTTAATGGATCATTATGATGACATACATTATTCCAAAATTTGCACTTTTGTTCATTAAAGCCACCAGGATCTGTAGATGGCCATTGCTAATTGACCCCATGTTAAGCATATTCAGTGGAACAATATTTTTGTGTGTGGCTCCAAAAGACTAATAAGGAATGTATAATGAGACAGGTTAAATAATGTTTTTGGAATGTCAGTTTACCATTTCCTTTTCTTTCTTTAGCTGCTGATGGCAAGTGAATTTACATGATGGGAAGGGTATTTACGATGCCCTCTTTTTTGACCTAAAGGCATAGTTTGGGAATAGCAATAATGTCAGTAAAGGTTAAGAGTATCTGCATGCAGCTCTCTCCAGGGACAGGCCATCAGAAAATGGAGAAGATATGGTGTCCTCAAAGCTTCCTAATGACTACCTGGAAGGTTGTGGGTAGACAGACTGTAATCTGGATCTATGGGTGTTGGAACACCACCCATGCCACAGCAGCAGGTCTTGACACCCTCCTCATTTAACAGATTTGGAGAAGGGGAGGAGCAGGATCTGAAAGTGTGCAAAATGTGTCCATTCAGCAAGCATCCTGAAAATAAGGTCTGGACTACTCAAAACTCTGCCCCAGAGGATAAAGTCCACATGCTCTGCTGATTACTGCTGCAGGGTAAAGAGTTGTTTTATCTCTGATCTGAAATCACTTTCCTGAGGAGCTGAATAAGAGGTAGACAGCTCCTCAGAAGAATGCACACTGTGCTGTAACTGCTGAAATGACACTATGGGCTCCTTTTCATTCTACAGCTGCATAAGCAGTTCATACGGAGATGCTAACTTATCGGGAATAGCAGGTAGTTACGTTTCTTATTTCTGAGTTTTCAAAGCAGGACTAACAATCTACCACAAGCCTGGCATTTTGTTAAACCGAGATAGAAGGTGACCTCAGTGTCTAAATTAACAGCGCGATTTTAAAGCCTGAATTCATCATAAAGTAACTGCTGCGCCATAATTTTGAATTCAAGGCTAGCTTCCTATACTGAAGCTAGCATGGACTCGAGATGATGAAAACTGTACTGCTGTGCAGCCAGAGGTTAAAACCAAAGTGACACGCAGGCACTGAGGGGAGTCAACAAAGCACACCCTTATCTTTGATAACAGCATAACATAATTGGATTAAAAATGTGTGCACATAAGACTAATAAAGAGGAATAGTAAGGTTTCATAAGAATATGTATAGGGCAGAATGGCAACCTCTACATACAAATGCCGGACTAAATATACTAGTACAATGCAACATAAGAAAACAATCTTTGTGACATGGGGATAGTATTAGAAGTCACCAGAAAAAGTGATTCTTCAGAAATTCTCAACTTTAAATGAAATAATAGTATGGAATGAAGGTATTGGTATTGCCTCTGTTAAGAATATAATAAAGATTATGTGGCTTACACACAGCTTTTGAAAAAATAAGATGTGTTTGTGTTTATATATACAGACATAGATACATATATATTTTTAATTTGAATGTTTCCATTACCTAACCCAATACACAGTCAATCATAAGAAAACAAATTTTAATACAAGAAAGTATTTGAAGTAGAATCTGTCTCTGGAGAGAGTTGACAGTATAAAAGAAAGTTCAGACCACATTTAAGCATGTCTCTCAATATTTACTTCCCCCTTAATATTTCATTAAACCTAGAACCAAAAATAAAGACCAAAAAAGGCCACAGAACAATGTAACTACCTCTTGTGGTTTGGCACATCTTGAGAGAATAAACCTATCTGTAAATAAACAGACATGATGCACAGATAAATCACACATGTCATTTTATGCCCTACACTGAAAATGATAGTGAACTGGAAAAATTAGGGAGGTGAAGCCAGAGGAAACATTTTCTTCTGCTCTCTACCCCTAGACTCTTGGGTATCCTTTTCTGTTCTCATAGGTTTTAAGGGTTGTTATTTATTTGAAAATAGTGTATGTCATCATAAAGAAAATTATGGAGAATTTAATTACTATATATTATAAACAACAAATACTTCCAAAAGAGCTAGTAAAGGCCTTGTTTCATATAATTCCTGTAATTGTGGCATAAAATATATTTTCTCCTCTTAGTTTCCTTATCCTTGTTTACAAATAGGAGCATTAATTTATTTTAAATTAATGGTTAGAGAGTTAATGATTCTACTGTGATATGACATGACAGATTCAATGATCTTTTTAAAATTCTAATACTGAGAGAATCTATTTTATTATTTTCTCTACATATAAAATTCAAAATAAGAAAACCAGGAAACACTGGAGAATACTCATGGGAAAGACTTTTAAAAATATGTGCATTAGCTGGGAAAATTTATACTGAGATATTTTTAAAAGGTCAAATGTCTTCATATTGTATGTCACTAATGTGATGTTCCCTATAGTCTCTCAATATGCATCTTTAAATCACTCTCAGGTTCATGGGAGGATTGCAGCGACTTCTCTTGGTGATTTTGCCACCCAATATTCTCTACCTGGTTTCTTATGGCCTCTCCAGCCTATGATTTCTTCTTGGGGGTGCGCTGTTGGCCTCCCGATGGTCTAAAACATTTAACCCATTCACTTCTGTTATTTCCAGCTGTCATTATATTCCTACTAGAGTTTCTCTACCTCTAGAATTGGTTAAGGGATGAGGTCCTCTTCTCTCTTACTTTCTACTGAAACAAACTCATAGAACCCACCCCCCCAGAAAAAAACTGTTACAGAAAACTGGTTCTCACTCTAAGGGAAATAAAACTGGTAGCTGTCATATAGTGGAGAAGCTGTACCCACCCCACCCTCACAAGAAACCTTTAAAAAATCTCACAGTTGATGTATCCAGTGCATACTTATATTGAATTATTTTGTTTTCAATGCTGTTCTTTTGTATTTTCCACAAACCACACCTCCCAGTCTTTATTCATGCAAAACTCCAAAGCTTCCAGTAACTCCTGTTGCCAGTGAAGCATAGGCCTGGTAATCTCTTCCCAGTTACAACCCTCCAGTTCATTTGGACAATCCCAAAGTACATGATGAGGAAAACTTTGAGGTTTTGTCATTTCCTCAGTTCACCCTCTGTGGGGGGATATGCATCCAGTGAACACACTGGATGGGATGCAAGTATGGCTGGGCCTGCAACAGCGCCCTCTTCCATCTGAGAATGGGCTGTGCAAGGCCTAGTATAATCTCAACTAAAAGTCAGCTGATAACATTTTCCAAGTCAGAAAGTTCTTAGGTTGTACAATTGAGAACCTTAAGGATATTTCTTTTAATATTTCAGCCTTTCCAAATGAGCTGGATTTGACGACTGATTTTCAGAAGTTAGTAACTATTTGATTATTAGCATTCTTTAGGCTGACTACATTGGACACTCTAAAACTGCCAACTTCAAAATACTCTATCAGCCTGATCATCAGGCTGGCTGTATTTGAAAAGAAGTCATGGGAATTTAGTTGAGTAATATATAGAAGGAACTGCACTGAAACTCTTTTCCATACACCCTGATCTTTATATCTTAGTCGTTTTTTTTTCTATCGGCCCTAAGGGTAATTAACCAAAATTGGCTATCCTGAGGTGGTCTCCATTATACGTGGTAGATTAACTAACCATCCTGTTTTTTGCCTGGGGCTAACTGGGTTCCCTGAATGTGGGACTTTGGGGGCTAAAACTGGGAAGTTCTCAGGCAAACTAGGGCAACTTGGCCACCACTAGAGAAATGTAAACAATTACAAAAAATCCAGGTGCCAAAGATATGGGGGAAAAAAAAAGCAAATAAGACTAAAAAGGTAAAGAAAAAAGAGTAAGAAGGAATGAGTATATGCTACCCTAAATAGCCGTAAGTGGCATGAATAGACAACTAGTAACTCTAAGCCATAGCCCCACTTGACTAAGAAATACTGTTGAAACCTCTATCGGGCTCCACTCTATCAAGTGAAGTAACAGTTATCATAAACCTAAAGGCCTTTCAGTAGAAATCCCCAGGAGAGCAGTACTGCCCCAAGCTGATTCATTAGCACAGAAGGAAATTCCCAGACCAAGTGGGAATACGAGGGTGTACCTGAGGCTCCCACAGGGAGGACCATATTTGTCAGAAGGTGCTCAGATTAGGAGAACATGGAAAAGATCTCTGTTTTGATGAAGCATCAAGTTCACTGTAGATACAACCCATTCAGAGAAATGATGAAATATTTAAGAATTCAAAAGTAAGTAGCTATAAGGGAACTGATTATCTTGTCAACATGAAGCATTCCAATATTTAATTAATGAACTTAAAAATATTAACTCACTATGGAAGGGTTTTATAATAAGGTTTTTCACCACCAAAAGGACAAAATGGGTTCGCTTCTGCCCAGAGAATCTGAGCAGAATGAAGAAAGAGATTTGGAAAACTAATCACCTTTATTTGACAATCTGTCATCACAGACTGACTGCTGTACTCATCATTACTTTTCTATAGCAAAATCAGCTTGAGTTTGTATTATTTCCTCCCAGAATGAAGAACTTAAAAATAAATATTCAACCAAATCAACCTGGTTTGGTTGAGCCTTCATTTTTCTCCCCTCTGTTCCCACTCCCTATAGAAGTAAGTGGCTTGTTTTTGACCAAGGTATACACAGCCTGGTTTACTCAAACGCCAACACTGCACCAAATCAGGGAAGAGTGAGGGGGAAAACAGATGGACCTTGTATGCCAGAGTGGGTGATAAGTAACTCTTATGCATGGCGTTTCTGTAGGATTACCGAGTGAACATTTTTCTGAGACAACAGTGGAATGATTCACGGTTGGCATATAGCGAGTACCCTGATGATTCCCTGGACTTGGACCCATCGATGCTGGACTCCATTTGGAAACCAGATTTGTTCTTTGCCAATGAGAAGGGTGCCAACTTCCATGATGTCACCACTGACAACAAATTGCTTCGGATTTCAAAAAATGGCAAAGTGCTTTACAGTATCAGGTAAGTTCCCTTTGGTTGCACCTGTTCACTTCTCCATTTTTCTCCTGGCCACGAAATGCCTAATTCTGCAAGGCAAGGTGTATCTGAATATTTGACTTTTGTGGTCTTTTGTTTATCATTTGAATCTTAAAGTTGGTGAGATTGTCAGAGGTTACCATGGTCTCAGAAGTATGATTCTCCACAACAAAAATATATTTGGTAGGATGGTGGATGGATGATGGTATTGTGTAATGTGTTTTTGATTGATTCAATAAAGTAGAGGCCCTTTAGTTCAATGACCATTGACCATAATGTACAAAGACTCATTTCAAATAATTCTGCCATTCCATAACATTTAACACCCCCACCCCCACACCCCCCACACACACATCCAATTGCTCAGCATGCTCACTGACAGCATACTTTGGGCTGAGTGAGTGGAAAATTGGTTCTAATCCCAGCTCTGCTTCTAACTAAACTGTGAACCTGATCTCTGAACGTCTCTTGGGCTGGAGCTTGGGATAGACAACTCCTAAGATTAATTTTTGCTTCCATATTTGAATATGATCTCCAGAATCTTTATTACCCCAGGCTCAAAATAATTTGTTTTCTGAATTCTATTAACAGTTTGTCTGTGAAGCTTTAAAGCTCTTATTTCTTCCTACCTCATATTTTGCCTATTTCTGTACATAAGAACATGAGTTTTTGATGGACACAGACAACGGGGAGGGATATGACTGTGGGAGAGGGGGTGGGCTGGGTGGGGGAGAGAAATTGGGGGAAAAGGGGACAACTGTAATTGAAAAAACAAAAATAAAATAATAATAAAAAAAGAACATGAGTTTTTGAAATAAAACATATCTAAAATAAAATCCAAACTTCACCACTTACTAAGTAACATAACTTCTAATCCTCAGTTACCTTAACCGTAAAATGGGAAACACCACATTTACCTGACTATTCATGTGAGAAAGGATGATAGAGAGCAAATACTTCTTTGGAAAGAGCCAGACAGTAAGCATTTCAGCTCTGAAGGTCGGACTGCTTCAACTCTGTCAAACTACTCAACAGCGCCATTGTAGTGCAAAAAAAAAAAGGCATAAACAGTAGTCACACAATTGGATGTGGCTGCATTTCAATTATACTTTATGTGCAAAACCAGGCAGGGGACTAGGTGTGACCCTTCAGCCACAGTTTGCCCGCCCCTGAAATAGAGCACATAAAAACACGTCGCAGTACATGACGCCGAGAATGAGAACAATAAATAAAATAATGGCTATCTGTAGTTTAAAGTTAACATTCTTTCTAATTAGTAAGCTCCTTAAAGCCAACATATTTGGATTTTGCATCATTTGTAACTCCTCCCAATGGCACTAGACAATGTACTATATATTAGAGATATCTAACACATTAAAAAATATTGACATTTTAAAGATTCTTTATAAAATTCCCTCTTTCTCTCCAATACTGTTACCCAAAAAAGTGGACAGCTAGTATCTTTGCAAATACTTTTCACAAGTTTACAGAGTCACCACCATTAAAATCTCATTTCACAACCCTGTATACAATTTAGGTCTGTACTGCATATTCCGTTCTTAACCTAGTAACCTCACAGCTGCTGATGGCTGACAGCCCTGATATTTTGTGGAACAAAAGAGGCTGCTGATCTGGAAAAAGCAACAAAGTCACCGTTTACACAAAGAACCAGGAAATCCCCCTATTTTATTCTTTAAGACAGTTTACTTTTATTTTTATAAAAGTTTTTAAGAGAACAAAGTATTTCACATGGTGATGCGTGTGCTGTAAGATGCAGTGCTGGGCACAACCTAAGTTCCTGTAACCTGATGAGATGGGACACATGCAGAGCATGGAACAGGGAAGGAGAGTTATAAAAATCAGCACAAGGCACCAGCTGCCCCAGCTAACCCTCTGGGCTTTGAGTGGCATTTGCCGTGGTGTATACCTGGCATCTTGCACTGCTGATATAAAACCAGTTTTGTTCTCTTGTTCCAATGAAGCTCTTTCTATTCTCTAATCATGAAGAATATAAGGTTATCCAGACCTACATCCAAAGGCAATTCTCCATCTCTGGTTCCAACTGTAGCGTATCAGGCTCTGAATTTCCCTTCACAATTCTTTCGGGTTGGGTGGAGTTTGTCCTGTGGCAGGCTGGGTTAGCTTTTCCTTCACTATTGGAATTCTATGCAATTAGGGGGAAAGATCCTTGTGATAGCAGAACTGGGCACGTCATTTTAGGGAAATACAGCTCTCAGCACATTTGAATGGCAGGAATCTGATTATTTGCCTCAAAGGGTTTTCAATGAGCCAGACATTGTGTTGGGCCCAGAGATCCAGAGCTGAGTAAGATGTGGTACCTGTCCTGGAAGAGCTCCAGTCCAACAAGGAAGACAGACACCAGATAAATTAACTAACAGGAATAACAGAAAACAAGGGAATGAAAAGTGACTCTAACTTTGCAACGAACTGTTACTCAAATATTGTTAGAATTTGGGTGCTGGCACCCACACTCCTATTTAGTTCTGTCACTGGATTCAATTTAACTAGAGGGTATGGAGTAATTAGTGCTAATGTATACCAAGGTGCATATGCCTAGGTCCAACCCAATTTTATGGCCAAGTGCTGTACAGTTTCTGGTGTGTTAATGATGCTGGAAGGTCCCTGCTGACATTGCATTAGGAACAACTTTCCCCCTACTCTCAGGTTTACAATATATATATGCCCCTGGGATAGGAAATCTACTGGCCTAAATTCATACCCAAGCTGTCAAGAGCTGATATGAAAATTTCTTTCTGATAGTAGGATGAAAATAGTTAAGAAAGATACAAGGAAGTGATACAACAGAAGTATGAAACATAAACTCATGAAGTGCCTCCATTCCACACATTTAAATAATTTCTTGAACATTAGTCCACATTAAAAATATTCTGTGGTCATATTTTATATTTGCGTATTCCTGAAACATAAAGCAAATGGATAACAGCATTTCATCCAGGAACAAGTCCATGCTTTTTTAGTTTTGTAGGAGCAGAAATGAAGTTAACTCTGCATGGAAATCAAAGCTCAAGGATTTGATGACCAAACAAAACAGTCCATTGACTTCATAACAAGCAAGAACATACTTCACAAGATTTTATATATATTTTTCCCAAAAGGCAGGGATTTAAAAAAAAAGAGGGGACAGTAGATCAGAACCTTATAAAGCATCCTGCAGATTCTGCCCACTCCTCTTCTGATTTCTCCTTTAATATTCATTCCCTTATGTTTGATCTCATGTTCTTTTTTAAAAGTCTGTCAATCCATCCCATTAAGTATTGATCCTCCCTGACCAAAGTGTAAACAAGCTCACACATCTTGCCTTGTACACCGTCCTCAAAGACCAATTCTAACTTCATGTAACTTTAAAAGGCTTGAATCCATAGTGAAATAATGAGGTGAGCCTTGAATCTAGTCCACAACATTGTTCAAACAATATTTGTTGAATTGAATACATACACTACATTGCAGAAGAAGTCAGGGCACCGTGGTGTATGGTACACAATATGAAAGGAAAAAAAGATACAGTGAGTATTTTTAGAAAGAAACAGCTTGTCTCACATGCCCACAATGTCTTTGCTAATATTTGTTTTTTCCTTTACTTCCCATTGCTTCTGAGAATCTTCTGCAAGACTCCTGACTATGATAGAAGCATAAGATTTTTTTTAATGTTGAAGGTATTACCTTGCAAAATATCTAACCTAACACCCTTGTTTTACCGATGAGGAGGTGACTTCTTTGGGAAGCTCAGAGGGCTAAAGTAAAGGGAGCCGATAAACAGGAAAGCTAGGACAAGAAGCAAGTTCTTCATTTCTGTCCCAGTGCTGTCATTTCCCACCCACACCAATTCTTTACTTCAACTCAAGCCCAAAGACACAAACAAATACAATTCCAAAGACATGTCATCTTGGAACCAACCTTTTGGCACATATTTTCTAAAGGGTTATTGTAGGAAGAAGGTAAGATTTACAATGAGAACATAGAGTATATTTAAATTTTGCAAATGTCTGAAAAGACTGTTTAACTTCAAGGTGCAACAGTTGATTTTTCTGTAGGAAAATCTGTTTGATAGTTTTATATAGCATATGTAGCTTATATAGCATATCTACTTTCTGAAAAATTTTACTATGCCAGGGATCAAAGAGCTGATGAGACTCATTAAGCCAACTCCCTGCCTTCAGGCAATCTGTTGAAAACATTCTATTTTTAAAGACTTTCAGAGAAGGAGATTTTGTTTTCTTTCTTTGGACTTTATAATAATTCTGTTACTCTAACACTGTGCAGAAATTCTTCCTCATCTTAAATCACACTTGCTACAACTTAAATTAGTTGCTTTTCCCAACATTCGTTTATGTGATAAACAAATGGCTAAAAAGTGAGGGGTTATGTCATCGTTTTGCTTTCACACATTTCTGTCCCATAAGAGTTAGTGGACATGTTTGGTCACCATTGCTGATTTAATTTTACTGTGTATTCCACTTCAGCACCAAAGTGTTCATCTCACAATTGTCAGTTTGTATTATAGTTTGGGGCCCCTACTCTGAACCTTATGAAGTTGAATGTTATCCTGGTTACTTCTGATACTATGGTAGACATAATATAGAGTCTTAGAGCCAAATACACTTGATACACTTGATTATTTAGAGTCAAATACTTCTGGTACTATATAGACACAATATAGGGTTTTAGACTCAAATACATTTGGGCTTGAGTCTCTGGCCTCAGCACTAGCTGTGTGATCTAGGAAAATTTACCATCTCTCTGAACCTCTATTTACCCAACTTTGAAAAAGAGATGATTTTGTTAAGAGCATTAGTAAAGTACAATACATGTCATGTGAATAGACAGTCAAAAGTGGCATTGTAGTATACTCTAGGGACCCTTGGTATTTTTATATCATTTTTTAGTTTTCAATTACAGTTGATATAAAATATTAGTTTCAGGTGTACACCCCAGTGATTAGACATTACATAACTACTAAGTGATCGTCCTGATAAATCTTGTACGCATCTGACACCACACATAGTTATTAAATATTATTAACTATATTCCCTATGCTGTCCTTTAAATCCTCATGACTAGTTAGTCGGCAGCCGTCCGTCTCGAGAGACGATGGTGTAGCTTCTTAAGAGTCTATCTGCACCGCCGAGAATGGCTGTGCAGTCCGACTCGGGAGTGACACGGTATCTGTCTCCTCCCGTGTTAAATCGACATCTTGCGATGATGCTGGAGTGTCCTCTCCAGTGAAGCTGAAGCTACAGAGCCTGGGCAGGGTGATATGGAGGGTCTGCTGTAGCCCATGCCCGTCCGTCTCGAGAGACGATGGTGTAGCTTCTTAAGAGTCTATCTGCACCGCCGAGAATGGCTGTGCAGTCCGACTCGGGAGTGACACGGTATCTGTCTCCTCCCGTGTTGAATTGACATCTTGCGATGACGCTGAAGTGTCCTCTCCAGTGAAGCTGAAGCTACAGAGCCTGGGCAGGGTGATATGGAGGGTCTGCTGTTGCCCATGCATCAGACCCCCCCTCTCTTCGCAGCTGAAGGATCCAAGGGAAAGACGGAGTCAATACAGCTTGGCTTCAGGTGCGCCGCAGGAGTTGCTGGTGTTGACTACAACGTCGAACCGCCTTAGGGACTCCGGCTCCGGATTTTCTGTCGGGGTTTACTCCCTTAGCCTTTCCCCTGAAGAGGTATGCCGCAAGGCAGCGGAGGTTTTTTGGAGTCAGAGTTTTCCTTCTCTGATGTGCCCTGACTGGAAGATCGAACCAGCGACACTTAGCTCGCAGGCCGACGCTCAATCCACTGAGCCAAACCAGCCAGGGACATGACTAGTTAGTATATACTTCATATCTGACTGGTTCTTTTTTATGGTTTCCATGTCCTTTTTTATGCTGTTGAAATTCTAAGTTCAACTACTCTTCCCCTAAGTTTGCTGAGTATCCTTATAATCAGTGTTTTGAACTCTGCATAGTAGCTTGCTTGTCTCCTCTTTGTTTAGTTCTTTTGCTGGGGTTTTGTTCTGTTCTTTCACTTGGGCCATGTTCCTTTGTTCCTCATTTTGGCTACCTCCCTGTGTTTGTTTCTGTGTTTTAGGTAGAACTGCCATGTCTCCCAGTCTTGGCAGATGGCCTTATGTAGTAGCTGTCCTGTGGGGCCCAGTGCCACAACCTCCCCTATCACCCAAGCTGAGTATTCCAGTTGTGCGTCCACCCCCATAGTGTGGCCTGTGTACACTCTCCTGCTGTAGTTGAGCCTTGATTGTTGTTAGTGTATCAATGAGAGGGATTTATTCCCAGGCTGGTCAGTTGCAAGGACTGGCTGTGACCACCAACCACCATAGAGGATCAGCTGTGCAGGGGCCCATCCCACAGAGCTGGTCTTACTTAAGCTCTGCATCCACCCCTGAGTGTGTCACTGTGGAGGTGGTTGGATGGTGTTTAAACGTGGTCTGAAGCTGTCCACTGGGTGTGCTGGCCTTGGGGCCTCCCAGGAGGTGCAGGCCAAGGTCAACCACTACCTATGTTTGTGCAGGGCCACCAAGACTGAGCTACAAACCAATCTGAAGCTGCCTGCTACTTGTCCTGGGCTTGGAGGTGCCCAGGAGAGGCCAAGCTGTGAACCAAGGCTGGCTGCCACTAGTGCCGAGCCTGGGACAACTTAGCAAGAGGTATGGAGAATGCTGAGGCCAGATGCTGCTTGCTTGAGAGATTTTAGGAAAACCTGAAGCATGAGCCAAGGCAGGCCATTTGTAAGGAAAAAAAGTCACTGGAAACAGCTTGGGTGGGCCTGCAAGTTTGGTGTGGTGGGGTCTTAGGAAATCACCAGGGTGGAGCAAGCAGGGTTCCTTGGTATTTTCTTTTAATTTAAAGATTGTGCTTTCTGCTCCAGCTTCCGAGACAATGAATAAACTGACCAAGGCAGACCCCTACCAACTCCAGATATTAAGGATGGGACTGACCCACTCCTTAAGGTGTGTTTAATCTGAGGGCTAGGTAAAACCTGCAGGGTGTCCTTAAATCCCCCTAAAACTGTATGCATATTTTGTGTATTAGGTTATTTAAACTCTTTATGTTTAATTTAAAGGAAAAGGTCCTTGTGTTTCTTAAGGGAGCTATGGCTTTCCAACTGTTAACAACTTCTTCAAGGTTTATTGCATGCCTCCAGTATGGATATGCCCATAGCAATGCCGTTAAGGAAATACTATATGCCTTCAGCATCTTGTCTGACTAACAAGGTACCTGGGGGCCTTTGCTACCCTCTAACTGCAGAAAGTCCTCCAACCCATAAATAATTATAGGACTGTCCCTCCACAATTGCACCTGAGATCACCAAGGTATCTGCCACCCTCATTATGAAACATTATCTGAACTGAAACTTATTCCTTTATGGCTTTGGAGATTATTTTCTTGTTAATACCTTTTTATTTCATTCATAATGACAGGTATTGATAATACAGTGGTTCCACCTTCCCAGTAGTACTTGAGTTGTATAAAGAACTCTTGGGGATTGACACACCTTCTCCCACAAATGACAGATATTACAGGCGCTGCTGAGAGTAGGTGGGGTGTAGATTTCTAGACAGATACCTAATGGTGCTGTCCCCAAAATCCTCTCTAGTGACCGACTACCTACACACATGAAAGGACAACTTTTCTCACATAGCCTCTTATTCCTGGCTCATCCTAAGGTCTGATGCAAGAACTTGAAAAGCTTCTAACTTTAGTTATAGAATGATTTCCATGGCATAGAAAAAAAGAACATTCTCTATTTAGATGTCAGAGCCAAAAATAAAATGTACAGTGAACCAAACCCTGTTTAAATGTTACCAATGGTGATACTTTGATTATCTTACTCTCAGTTTTGATGAGACACGGAAGCCCATATTTTCTGCTTGAAAGCAGCTATAAAAAGCTGTAATTTATTCTCTGCATGTTCTTTTGGACCGTGTTTACCTTTATATCCTATAATCCAGGCAAAATTACACTCTCATTTTCCAACTCTATGTCCAAATCCTCATTAGTTTTGTGACTTCATTTAATGCAGTAATTAATGACTGCAACATAAGCGCCCACATCAGAATTAAGCAGAGAGGCTTCAGAGAAGTGCTGGGCAATGCCATGGAAACCATGATTCCATTCTTCCTAGAGGCAAGCCAGGCCAGGAGGGTGGGAAGCGCTGGCATGTGCATACACTGGTGGATTCAGCAATAGGTGAACTAAGTGGTGTGGAGGGGGTATTTTTGGACAGTAGTTTTCAAAAATGCATGGCTGAGGGTAGAAGTATTACAGTCTAGGAAGTGTGTTCTGTACATGACAGACTCTCTTAAAGTGCTATAAAGCTCTACTGAGCTCCTGATCCAATTCAGAAATACACATACACTCAAGGGCATAATACTGGTTCAAACACAGCAGAGTAAGGGACAAGAGGAAACTGTACAAAGAAATACATGGCAGCTGGCATGACCTCTTGTTCTTCACTGTTTACCTGATTAAACTAGCAATAGCAACCAGTAGGTTTTCCTCCTTTTGGAGGTAAGTTCCCACTACATTAACCTTCATCAGAGTTCACTTTGAAAACAATGGTGCAAAGAACAGAATACCAAGAAGGTAGCTCATCAGGAGCTCCACACTTACATCACTTACTGTATCCTCCAGGTTTCTAGAACGGCCCCTGTAACCCCATCGGTTTATCATTCTGAATCTCAGTTCCCTTATCTAGCTATAAAACAAGTTTGAATGAGGAGATCAGATGAAGCCTGAGGCAGCTCCTTCTAGCTCTATCATAAGTCTATTACCTAAAATGATCTCCTTCCCAAACCTCAGCATTCCTTCTGGACAAGGAAATAAGAGTGGGACCCTCATGTCCCTTGGATCTTGGGAATCAGCAAGAGGAGGTTTTAAATTTAAGATGCCTGGACATCACTATGCTAAGTAAAATCAGCCAATCAGAGAAAGACAAATACCATATGATCTCACTTATATGTGAAATGTAATGAACAAAGGAAACTGAGGAACAAAATAGAAACAGAGGCGTGGATATAGGGAGCAGACTGACAGCTGTCGGAGGGAAGGTGGGAGGGGACTGGGTGAAAGAAGGTGAAGGGATTAGCCAAGGAACATGCATGCATGATGACCCACAGGCATGGGCAACAGAGTGGTGATGGCCTAAGGAAAGGGGGTGGTGGTGGTGGTGGTCAAGGGCTGGGTAGAGGTGGGCAAAGGGGGGAAATGGGGACATGTGTAATAGTGTCAACAATAAATTTCGGGTGCCTATCTCAAACTGTTTTGGGGTCTTTGAATTTTGCTCTCCCAAACTGAATATCCAGCTCCTGAGGAGATGAACCTGATTTTGGAGTGGGACAGATTGGACTACCTGTAGTTTAAGAGGCAGCCTAACATTCAACATATAGTTTACACAGTGACAACTACTTAATACTGAGCTCCCTGTAGAGAAATTTCCTGCTAGCAAATTACATCATTTGTACCCTCTGATTCAATCAGCAGGAGTAACCATGAGATATTATTTTAGAATGTGTCCATGAATTATAGGTTTAAATACTTTTAGACAGTTATACAAAAATGGTTTGCTGGGACAATTATTACTTGGATATGTAGACTAATGGAAATCACATGGCGGATTTGAGCCAGCAGAATTGAAGGGCTAATCTGCTATTAATCATTACCTGAAATTTCTTGTGGCAGAAAGTCAAAGAAAATTCAGAGGTCCTGGTGAGCCTGCTCAACTTACGTTGACAGGGGCTTCTCTCTGGTCCATAGTGCTGCTTTTGAAAGCCTCCCTTGATGGCATTAATCCCCCAAATAAATAGGCATAGTATCACTATGGCTCTTACGAGATATATGAATTACTTTAGCATGTTCTCATAGCATATAAGCCAAAGGAAAGGTGCTCCACTTTAAAATGGAAAAAAAAATTGTCCATCCTCAAAGCTCAGCTCTCCTTGCTTGTGGCATTAAAAATGACAAACCAGCACCTGTTCTGAAGAGACTACATTTTTCATTGGACAGTCAGTAAAAGACAATTAAGGACATATATAACTGTGAAGTTCCACACTTGACACACACTCAGAGCCAGCCCATCCCTTATCTGACTGATCATTCCTTTCAAAAGACAATAAAACAAATGTTTTATGTGATGGCTCATTTTAGTAGGGATATTTTTCTAATTATGAGCAGTCAGATGAGGGATAGAAAGTACTAAGAGAGCTAGGAGATTAAAGACAGACCGCTCTGTGAGTGCTGCGGATGTTGGCTGAGAGGTTTGGGAAGAGCTGGATTCAAATCTCGTCTTACTAAGTGACTGTGAGAAGCCACTTAACCTTGCTTTGATCTGCAGTTATTCTCAGGGCCAGATGCACACTAAATGTGCAGTGAATGTTGGAATGACCTGGCTTGGCTGTAGGATCAAGGGGGCAGGAAAGTGGGGGTGACAGATCTCCCTATTCTTCCTAACCCAAACAGGCAGACATTTCCTTACTTGGTACCTGTCACATTCAGGCTCCACCCCACTTCCATGCTTAGTCCTGAGCAGACGGGTTGCCTTGCTTTGGGTTTCCTCCCTTTGGAAGGCATGTAGCTCATAACGGAAGTGATAGTTGCATCTTCTTTCAGATAATGTCTTGGGCCTCCTCTTCAGCAGCTTGTTAAGAGTAAACTCAGGCACTGTGCCTCGTTTCAATGTGTTATCTAATTAAGGGTGGACCATCCTGCCACCTGACGAGCACTCTGTTCTCTCTCCAGCCTTCGCTACCAGAAACATGGCCACCAACTCTCTGCCAGTTACCACAATATAAGTCTTAATGTAGCAAAACATCAGCAAAGTAGCTGTCAGCAGACACGAAGTTCTTTTAGTTTCCTTAAAACCACATTTTCGGCACACAACTCCTTGTTCTCTTTCCCTTTTGCCAAAAGTAAAGTAATCCCAAACAAAATGTTAAGAAAATTGCTATCCAGTGCTTTTCTCTCTTTCTTCACCTCCATGACGCTCGCTGTTAAATGCCTGAGTGCTCAGACACATTGTGACCAGAGGGTGCACAAGTCAGTCCTCATTATTTTAATGTGCAGGCTAATACCATTTTAGCTTCACGAATGTTTGGATGAATCATATAATACTAGAAGTAAAATGACTCTGAGATTTAAAATGTAACTAAAACGTGGGCCCTATTTGAATCTTTGGTAATTTGAGCTCTGCATCATGGTGGTGTCCAATCTAGCCCTCTCCAATGCCACACCTTCAAAACCTTTTCGTTCAGGAACTACCAAAGCATTTGGAAAAATTGTAGCTGCAGATTTATCAGTTGTGTTCCAAGTGGAATCCTGTCCATATTTGGACTTAATTAACACAGGCCAGCCATATGTGTGCACATTTTCTGAAGAAACCAGGCACAGATGGAAGAAGATATTGTATTTTCGTCCTTCTCAGCTAGTACTGCCCAATGCATATGGGTATTTTGTGCAATGCCTGTAGAGTGTTTGGTAAACACGGACTTTTCTAGTCACTCACTGCCATCTTAGTCGGGGAAGAGGAGGAGAACAGCTGCTGAATCGGAAGTGTGGCCATGCCTCTCCGCGAAATCCCAAGGTCAGCTGGGGAAAACACGTCTTATACTTTCTTATTTGGAATTAACTAAGAGGGCAGAGTCTGATCGTACAGCTTAGGGCCGACCTGGGGTTTAGGTTCCACCCTAGACAATATTAAAAACAATAATTTATCTCTGGTGCCACTGCCACACTCTTCTGAACCCTGTGTTCCATCCAGTATCACCCTTCTGTTTGCTACTCTCGGTATCAAAGTCTGCCCTTGGGGATATCAGTAGGGAATCTGGAAATCTATCAAGTCATATACACAAAGGAGGAAATGACTAACAGTACTTGAAACACAATTCTCTCCCTACATTTGCATCTTAATAGCCATGAGAGCTTTTAGTTAATTATATATAGCAGCCAACAGTTAAAAGGTGTTTGATGCATTGGGATCTTTCTGGAACCCCTAATAATTTACACAGCGTGGATTTTCAACCTTTACTTACGTGGAAAGCTTTCCCAGGTGCAGCCACATATGGGCCTGCCCGTGGGCCAGGTGAGCAGCTCAGGCTGCAGTGAGCAAGGCCTGCTCTCTGCTTTATATGATGAGTAATTTCAAAGCAGTCCTTTAATTACAGAGCTTTCAGATGAGTTTAAAATGTTCACTTTTTGCCTCGGTTTTGCTCACCATGGATCAAGATCTTTTTGTGGGTACGCTGGGATTTTTTTGTAAGTATATTTTATTGATTATGTTGTTACAGTTGTCCCAGTTTCTTTTCCCTTTGCTTCCCTCTTCCCAGTACCCCCTTGCCTCCAGCAATCCCACCCCACTTAGTTCATGTCCGTGGGTCATGCCTATAAGTTCTTTGGCTTCACCCTGTCCTATATCATTCTTAACTTCCCCCTGTCTATTCCGTGCCAACCAGTTATGCTTCTTAGTCCCTGAACCATTTCCCCATTTCTCCTCCTTCCCCCTCCCAGCTGATAACCCTCCAAATGATCCCAGCACCTATGATTCTGTTCCTGTTCTGGTTTGCTTAATTGGATTTTGTTTTTATTTTTTAGATTCAGTTGCTGATAGTTGTGAGTTTGTTGTCATTTTAATGTTCATAGTGTTGATCTTTTTCTCAAATAAGTCCCTTTAACATTTCATATAATAATGGCTCGGTGATGATGAACTCCTTTAGTCTGACCTTGTCTGGGAAGCACTTTATCTGCCCTTCCATTCTAAATGATACATTTGCTGGATAGAGGAATCTAGGTTGTAGGTCCTTGCTTTTCATTACATTGAATACTTCTCGCCAGTCCCTTCCGGCCTGCAAAGTTTCTTTTGAGAAATCAACTGACAGTCTTATAGGCACCCCTTTGTAGGTAACTCTCTGCTTTTCTCTTGCTGCTTGTAAGATTCTTTATCTTTAACCTTTGGCATTTTAATTATGATGTGTCTTGGTGTGGTTCTCTTTGGGTCTAGCTTGTTTGAGACTCTCTGTGCTTCCTGGACTTGGATGTCTATTTCCTTCTCCAAATTTGGGAAGTTTTCCTTTATTATTTTTTCACATAAGCTTTCAATTTCTTGCTCTTCCTCTTCTTCTTCTGGCACCCCTATGATTTGGATGTTGGTATGTTTAAAGTTGTCCCAGAGGTTCCTAAGCCTCTCCGCATTTTTTTCAGTTCTTGTTTCCTCATTTTGTACTGGTTGACATTTTTTTTTCTTCCTTATGTTCCAAATCATTGATTTGAACCCTGGTTCCCTTCCGTTCACCATTGGTTTTGTGTGGATTTTCCTTCGTTTCACTTAGCATAGCCGTCACTTCTTCCCTTATGTGTTTGCCGTACTTAAGCATATCTGTGAAATCTGTGAGAATCTTTATCACTAGTGTTTTGAACTCGTGTCTCCTTAGTGGGCCATCTCCTTGTCTGTTAGGTTGGCTATCTCCTCATCACTTAGTTTTCCCACTGGAAACTTGATCTGTTCCCTCTTCTGGGTCATACTTCTCTTCTCTGCCTCCTCATCTTGACAGACTCCTGTGTATGTCTGCCTGTGTGTCTCACATAGAGCTGTCACACTGGTACCCTGAGTTTTGATTCAGGGGCATCAAATGATTATTGAAATTCATACTTCTCTGATCAACCCAAAGAACTCCCTCAGGTTCTAGGTCTGTAAGGGCAGATTATCTACTTATCCAACCAGTGTGAGCACTTCTGTAGGTACCAAGGGATTAATTAAATGTCTTTCCTGATTCACTTCATTGTGCCTGATTTACATTAATCTGGAAGGATTCTTTACATGGGGATTTGGAAACAACTTTTAAAAGTTGAAAAATAAATGTGTAAGTATTGGCATATATTCCATTACAATAATATATAAACATATAATATATTGATTGTATTAAACTATGATGTCCTTCAAGAGAGAAACTGTTCTTTCAAGTATCTGATATGCATGGGGTCCAATAAATGCTTGCCAAAAATTGCTGGGTGGATGTACTAGATTACAACCCAGGTGGAGTTCTATTGAACACTAATCCCTCCTCACTAAGGACCTGGAACTGGTCCTCCGGGGTGTTCTGCCTTCATCCCTGACCAGCACCATGAGCTTTTGTAAATTTTTAGTTGAGGCTAATCCGATGCATGTGTTGCAGCCACCTTCTCAATATCCTCTGAAATTTTCCATGGCTAATGTCTAGTCAGAGATCAGAGCTAGCACCCTGAGGCACTGCCACCTCCCTGAGTAGTTCCATCGCCTGCCTCTGCACATTCATGCGGCGCCTGGACAGTGTAGTGTCCTCCCACCTCCCTTAGTAGCTCTCCCATTTTCTAGCCACACCCATCATGTTCTTGGCTGCCCAGGGACTAACCTTGGCTTCACTGCCATGACCTCACTGCACGCCTCTCCACTGTGAACAAGGCTCTTGATTAACCAACCCCTCCTGTCACCAACCCTGGTCCTGTCACTTAGAAGCTTCCTTGAGCCCAATGGTCTTGCCATGGTTTCAAATAGAAAGTAATATTTCCCAAAGAAAATGCTGGTGCTATTGAAAAACTGCAGAGCCCTTTGTCAATCCTCTTTGTTATTTCCCTTTCAAGATTTTCTTCTTTTCCTCTACCATGTAGACCAGTGATTTTCAACTGGTGTGCCCCAAGAATGTTTAAAACATGTAATACGTGACTATTTAGTCAGGATCACTGACCTCTTTTCCCTTAGACTGCCCCCCCCAAAAAAAAAGAAAAGAAAAAAGACAACAGCCAACACAACAATTGTTTTTGTGAATGAATCAAAATTATACCTATATTTTGCCAGATTGGCAAAGAAGTATGTTTTTGGGTGTGCTGCAGAATTCTAGTAATTAGTTTATGTGTGCTGTGAGATGACAAAGGTTGCAAACCACTGATGTAGACGGTAATTAAAGTCATCCCTTAGAACATGCTGAAACAGTGCCTCTTAAAATGTGCTCCAGGACACCAGCATCAGTATTACCTGGGCTGCTTATCAAGTGGGCCTGAGAATCTGCATTCCTACCTCACCCCTCAGATGGCACTTATGTCCACCAGAGTTTAAAACCCACTATATTAAAGGATATCTTGATCAGACAGCCAGCTTGGTAGTGTCTTTTAATCCAGGGGTCCCCAAGCCCTGGGCCACAGACCAGTATTGGCCCCTGGCCTGTCAGGAACCAGGCTGCACAGCAGGAGGTGAGAAGCCAGTAAGGAATCAAAGCTCTGCTCAGCTCCCATTACTGCCTGAGCTCCAGGTCCTGTCCCCACACCCCCTCCATGTAGCCCCGTGGAAAAACTGTCTTCCACCAAACCGATCCCTGGTGCCAAAAAGGTTGGGGACTGACTGCCTAACTCTTCCATCCCTCTTCCCATATGTCAGTTATATTAATAATGCACTTTTAACGTGACTTCTAACTTGTCCCCAGGCTAATTTCACTTAAAGTCTCAATGGATTAAGATGACAGTCTTGTTAGATACTTGATGCATCCTGTCAAATCTCTCTGACATTAGCATGTCACATGGTTCAGAAATTTCAAGGTGCAACTGAGAGGATTCAACAGTCTTACATTGTAAAGAAAGGTTGTCCTTATGTTCTTGGGGGAAAATATCTCACCTATATATCCAGATTGCCAGAAAGTTCCTACCTTAAGGGTACTGGCTGGAAAAGGTAAAGGGGTTAAGCAAAAAACAAACAAACAAAACCTCATAGACAGACAACAGTATGGTGATTACCAGAGGGAAAGGGGGTCGAGGAAGGTGGGAGGAGTTGGGAGAGGGGAAAGGGGGGATAAATGGTGCTGTAAGGAAACTTGACTTGCGTTGGCGAACACAAAAAAAAACAGTATACAGACGACGTGTCATAGAACTGTACGCCTGAAACTTATATAATTTTATTAATCAATGGCACTCCAATGAATTCAGTTTTAGAAAGGAGCATTAGAACTTGCACTTAAGGCTTTCATCATATTCAAGAGTGCAAATTCACCTATAAGAGTAAATCCTTTAAGCTGTTCACCTTCACTGTCAGTTTAGAATCAGAGAAATCTTGAACAGTGTAGGGATTTGACTGGAGGATGAGGCCCAGAGATTTAGTCAAGGTCAAATAGCTCTTTATGGGTAAGCTGGGTCAATGACCCAGTTCCCTGGATCCACAGTAAACAATGCTTCTACTCCATGAGGCTGCTGGGGGAAGGCTGGAGAGGTTTTTAAAAATGACGGGTCATGAGAAGTCTGGATGTCTGAAGAAAAATAAAAGAAGTACAAGGCAACTAAGGTGTCTACAACCATCTCTGCTGGCTTCACAGACAAAAGAGGATGATAAGTTAGTAACAGATTCTTTTTCTAAGGAAGAAATGTGGTAGACTAGAAAACAATAAATGAACTTCGACATCTGTTAAAGTTGGGTTCACATCTAACTTTGGTCCCTTACTGGTTTTGTGCCTTAGGGAAAATGGCTTAATCTCCTCATCTTGCTTATCTCAAAAACAGTGAGAACCCTATCTGCCTTGTGTGATGGTGCTCCACGCCTGTAGGATAACGAGAGTGCCTGACTGGTAGCAGGTGCTCAGAGAATTGTGATTATTAATACTATCATCATTACTTTATAATTTTCCTTATTAAGTATTTTAATCCTAAAAGCACACCATAGGTTCTACCCCCTCTGATATATGCACAAACTGCTGAGGATTTGTGGTATTCTGCATAGTATCCTCAACGTGGTCCCCAAACAAAGAAATAGCAACATGCTTGAGACTCTCTTCCCTCTCCTGAAAAACACAGAAGCATCCTTTGTCCTTAGTTCCCATACAAGACAGATTACTGTAACCATTAGAATTAACTCTCCCAAAATAGTACAGTGGCGATCTTTGCCTTAGGCAGGCAGATCACTTATTAAAATTTGTATTTCTATCTGAAAAGTTGTTTTCTCTTGAAATGGTTTTCTTTTCCTCAAGAATCTTTCACTGGGAATAAACTCCCAATTCTAATATCACTGAGCTCCTTATGAACCAGCATGCATCAAGTGCCTCTGTCCACCATAATGTTGAAAAGGTAAATAATTAATTTGAAACCTCCTAGCAACGTGAAAACAGTCCTAGCTGTGGACCCAGCAACCTGACCGAGGATCAAAGGCAGGTGGAGGAGCTTCCTGGCTTGCCTTCACCATGGTTCGCTTTATTGCTAGTGGGAATTCGCTAGCAGCTTACAGAAGGGGCCAGGCAAGTTTTGCTGGCTTCCCCTGCCTGTCACGTAATTTGGCAACATCATACAGGCTCCAATGAGCCGGCTCCTCTCCTTTACATTTTCTCATCTCTGCAGAATAAAAACCTGAAGTTCTCCCACAGAACATTAGGACACTGATTCATTCATTTGTTCAATAAATATTTATTGACTAGTTACTCTGTGCCAGGCAGTTTTAGGTGGTAAAGAACAGAGTCCCAGCCTATGTGGTTCTTGCATTGTAATAGGGGACAGTAAGGAAATAAAAATATAAAAATATACCATTTGATTAAAAAAACTAAAAGGAACTGAAACAATTTACCATGTCTGCATCTATTAGTCATTTAAACTTTAACCCTTTGAGTGCCAATGTCGCTGTGAGCGACCCTGACAAAATATTTCAAAAGTGCCAGCATTGCTCCCAGTGATTCTTTTTTTGATGGCTATAAATGTAAATAGCAATGGATAATTTATATTTTACATTTTGTTCTTTTTTGTACCTCAGGTTATATATTGATACAACTTCTTCTCATGTTGATACAAATTTTGAACTACGCATGGCACTCAAAGGGTTAAGTAAGGTACACACCCAAGAGCTGGTTGGATGAGCAAGGTGAACAAAATAGCATAGTGAGGAAGGGAGGTGAGATTTGGGGAGTTTGACTTTCTATGCTTTGTTTTATTCTCTTGCCTTTAGAAATGAAATGTTTGCTCAGCCTCTTACTCTCAGTAAAGAAGCAGGGCCTCTCTGTAAGGAAACTCCATTCTTTCCCGCGTGCAGACAGGAGCTTGCACGTGGCCACGATGACAGCGGGGGGCTGTGTGATGATGCATCAGGAAATGAGTTCTTTAACAAAAACCAAGTGGAAGATGGGCAGCCTCAGCGCGCTGCCTTCAGGTGCAATGGCCTTCATATTTTCAATTATGAGAAAAAGGAGAGAGCAAATCTGACATGCTGTAGACAGTGTCTGCCGGCTGACAGTCTGAGTTTCAATGAAAATACTTTCTGTGCGGCCTCCCCAAAAAACAGATGGAGATCCAGAGTCAAGGAAGCCGTATGTGTGTGTCTTATTTGATGCAATTTCTGCATTTGTACAAAACAGCCAGCTCATTTCTTTTAAATCAAAAATAGCTTTTAAAAAATAAGAGCAGTTGGGGGTACTTTTGAAGGTCCTGGGCTGGCAAGAGAGCACAAGGGAACGTCCTGGGGTGATGGGAATTTCTAAATCTGGATCTGGGTGCTTGGCAAATGGGTGGATAGAAATATTTTTTTGAAGTATACAGCTCAATAAAGCATCATCTGCACACTGAAAAAAAATTATCGCAGTACAACAATATTTATAATTTTACTGTGTTTTTGAGTAACTTCACTGAAAAGGGAAACAAAATAAGTAAGAGGCAAGTCTGCATTTTAGGCCTGCAGATGTACAGTAAATTGACCGTCATAAACTATGCGGTCTATTGCCTATGAAGGGACTCATGTAGATCTTTACAACTGCTTCCCATTTGCTCAGCTGATGACATGACTTAGCAAACCACGAATCTGTTAACTTTCCTCCTAGCCATTGGCAGGCACTGGGTCCCAATACAAAACCTATCTAGAAAGGAAATTAGAAAACAGATAAGGAAGAAGGGAAATACCCACTGAGTTCTCAGCTGAGACGGAATTCAGAGAGGGTTTCATGTTTGCTGGGAATTTCTCCCAGTGGACTTTTCCACACCAGTAAGAGTTTGATCCCAAGAATTCCTGGTCCCCATAGGAATGTTAGATCTTCCACAAAGGCAGTAATAATTGTGTGAGGCCTCTGCTCCCTAAATAAATGTGAAAAGTTCACTTCACAGAAGAGTCATATTTAGAAAACCCATGATTAAGAATACAGTATTCCCTCACTTATCGTGGGTATTACATTCTAGACACCGCTCCCCCCACTCCCCCTCCACGATAGGTGGAAATCTGCGAAGTAGGAACCTTACATTTATTTTAGTATTTATATATGTTTTAAGGCTTTATAAACCCTTCCCACACACTTATAAACCATTCCCAGTCCCTTATTGACTTTTCCCACTCCATTATTCACCTTTTCCACACTTTTTATAAACACTATTTATGTTCTTAAACATATTCTACACTCTTAAACCGACGTCTCTTTAACAACATACATATACAGTACCGCAAAATCCCACGATATAGCAAAAAATCCGTGATAAATAATTAAATATAATATTTTTAAAAATCACGTGATACAGTGAGGCCGTGATAAGTGAACTGCAATATAGAGAGGGACTGCTATATTAAAATTGGGTTGTTTCCAATAGCAAAAAACATACAGTTGAATTCCATGTTGCATGCTTTTAAAACTGTATTTGTCTATTTGTCCACTATTATTGCTTGCTAATTTCTCACAAGTAAGAAGTTTCCAGATTTTCTGGTTTTGATTCACTTAAATTCTGTGCATGCTCACTGATTATTTTTGTATGATAAACATATTTTCGTTTGATGAAAATATTTCCTCTTTAAAAAACAGAAAAGAATAGATTCTCCTTGTGTAATAACAATTTTAAACCCATAAATTCTTTTGAGGTTTTTATCCCTCACTAACGTGTCAGATTTTTTAAAATTGATCACTAGAGATTTTCATTCTTTTACTATGCTTTTACTTAAAAGAGTTCATGACATTAATCTCAATAAAACTATGTTGTCTAAAATATAAAGTCTAGTATACTGGGAAAAATCTAAATATCTATATCATATAGATATCTCTAAATGAACTCCATTACTGACGAAAACTGTTTTTTCTAAAATGTTAAGTCAGTTGCTGAGAACTCAAAAATCTATTTTTTCCCTTTAGAAACATGGTATTTGTGTTCTCAGAATAGCCCACAAAGGCTAGGTAACTTATTAAGCAATGAAGGTGAAATATTGTATGTAACTTATTAAGCAATGGAGGTAAAATATTGTATGTTTATGGAAAGATTTAAATAACAATAAAAATATTATAATAGCAGCAGATACTCAATAAAACACAATTTCATAATTTTACCTTTCAGCTATTGTTTGAAAATGTGTTTAATTACATGAAAGTCATCTTCAAATTACCTATATTTGTCAATACAGATAATGCAGAATAAATAGTAAAAACAAAATATGAGTCATCCTACCAACTATGGAGATTGCACTGCACTGAATTCTATCTTGCTTTCTCTGATCGCTGTTGTATTTTAACTAGTTTGAAGATTGTCAGCATAGATTCTTTATCTAATCACACTTCAAATCCCAAATCTTTTCTTTCTTTAAAGTAAATGCCACTCCTTTTTATTTCATCTTGGCTTATGCAGGATGTATAAAGCGAAGCAGAGGAAGAGAAGCAAAGAGAACCAGTAGGGGAGAGGGACAGGCACAGGGACAGGGAGAAGGAGCGTGCCAGCAAGGGGGAGTTTCAGCTATGTGCCCAAGTCAGAGGGGTCTATGGATATAAAGGACTTTTCAGAGGAAATAAACAGAAATGGGAGCAGTGAACTTGAGAATAACAGAGATTCTAGTATTGGAGCTAAATGGGAATTAGCATCATTTTATCCTACCCCATCATTTGATAAGGAGATGGATGTGTATCAAGTTTAAGGTCTTACTTAGTAGACGGAGATAGTTTGAGGCAATACTGTGAAGGGAACCCAGACTGTTAACCCACCCACATAGATTAGCAAATGAAATGACATTGGAGTTAACATTCACTCATTTGAGGAAAATATAACCAATGCTCAATCACAACCAGATATGTTTATCACATCCTTTATTGTCACTGAAGCAAAGTTAACCTCTCCAAAGCATGAATCTTAAACAGCATAAAGTTTAGGTCTTTCAGACAGCAGTGTGGGCAAGAGCCCGTTGTCATTGTTACACTGCTTCTCAATGCTCTCCCTGATTCCAGAATAAAATTGTAACCGGTGCCACTGGGAAGGTAGGAGTCAGAGGATGGAAGGTGGGAAATAGAGAATAAGGGGTTATAGTGGAATTCTACATGTTTAAAATTTACCAACAATGGTAATTGTTAAAAACAAAAAGCACGGCCCTGAGAGCTTAGATTTCATTATTTGAATCAGTGTTACTTTGCTTTAATACCAAATGTAGTTTGGGTGTGTTTCTCAAGAATCACATCTCACAGATTAAAAGCTTGCTTGCTTGCTTATTTGTTTGTTTGTTTGTTTGTTTACTGTGCTAAGGCTCACTTTGACCTTATCCTGTCCCATGGACTTGAAGAACTTTCCAATGGATGTGCAGACGTGTACGATGCAGCTGGAGAGTTGTAAGTCACCATGTTGCAATGACTGCCTTCTTGTTTTAATCGATAACCTGCTTCTTCTAGTGTGTTATTAAGGAGAAAAAGCCCAGAAGTCTCATTCTCTACCTACTTACCAACTCCCAGGGTCCTACTAAAAGGGCAAGCAAAAGTGTATGTGCATGTCTCATACCTAATGGACAGCTTTTCCATGCAAAGTGTCAAATAACTCACCTTTCACACACACACACACACACACAGAATCATAAGCCTTTTCTTTAAAATGAAAATGTCTCCTGGGAAAATGAGGTTTACTAGTCATTCAGCCTCTATAATGAATTGCTCTCTAATCAGAAAAGTGCATTTCCTTCTATCTTATGCTCATATATACCGTCCCCACCCCACTGAAGGACTTTTGGCAGGGAGGGGTGACTGATTTAAGGACGAGACACAGAAGCCTTGGTCAGAAGAGGATGCAATACTGAGGGAAAGGAGATGATATGGTAGGAGAGGCAGCTCCCTTAGATGTGCCATGGATACACTGAGGCATGGTTAAGACAGTAGAGAAATGCCATCTACTTTGTCCCCTTTGTTCTTTAGCCCTGATGCCACCGAAATCTCTGACATATGCCATAAGCGGCTAATGCCTCCAAGTGAATGGGATTTCCAGTCAAGGGACGTGAAATATTTTTGGCTTGCCCGGTCAGTTTCTCTGTTTGTAAAATGTAGAGAATAATAAGTCCTACTGACCTACAGGGATGTTAGGGGAGTTAATGAGAAAATACTTTTAACTTCTTTTTTTTTAATTTAATTTAATTTTTATTTTATTTATCTGTTTTTAGAGAGAGGGGAAAGGAGAAAGAGAGGGACAGAAACATCACTGTGCGGTTGCCTCTCACGCGCGCCCCCAACTGGGGACCTGACATGCAACCTAGTCATGTGCCCTGACTGGGAATCGAACCAGCGACATTTGGTTCGCAGGTCGACACTCAATCCACTGAGCCACAGCAGCCAGGGTTACTTTTAACTTCTTGATTTAAAAAAATAATAAATAATAAATATTAAAAGACACATCAACTGTTCTTTAAAAAGAGGCAGTGACAGGGATTCCTACTGATCATTTAAAACCATCATAGAATTCCCTTGGAACTTCCTACAGAAATAAACAACAATATGAAATGTCTTTGTTTTAAGAAGTTGTCAGGGATAAAATGAGAATTTCTGACTAACAATAAGCTTTATGTATTCTTTTTTCCCCTATCACCCTTTCTCTTGAGAAAAAAGTTAAGCAACACATTTTTTCTTACATAATGATTCCTTCTTTGTGTCTTCTCTACTGCTCCTGACCTCACCTCTGCCTCAACCCAACACCTGTGTTCTCCATGAAACAGCAATCATAGCTGTCATCTGAGGCTCCTTCAAGGCTTAAAAAACTCCAATTAGTAAATATGGTCGGTACTTGTAGGACCTAGAAGTAGTACAATCAAAGAAGCAGTGATGTGTTTACCAGTAACTTTGAGTGTGAAGGGTAGAAATTATTCTTTACTTGTCTACCCTCATATCACCTCCTCCTTCCCCACTTCTTTACTTCTTCTGTCTGCCCCAGGCTGGGTCTTCAGGATGGCTGACAGGGACCACTATTGTGGTGGCCAGCAAGAAGCTTACCAGACAAGCAAATGGGTGTTTGATGAGCTTTTAGTACCAACTACTCATACCACGTGGCAATAGGGTCGGCCATTCTCTCTGTAGACCATCAATGCTTGTACAGTGTCTTCTTTGTAATTCCTTGCTTTCCATATTATTTTTTGGCTTTGAATAGAAAAGGTGGTCCAAAGAAAGAGGAAAGTAGATTCCAATGGACTTTGCCACTGAATTCTGGGTAACTTTGGAGAGTCACTAAGTTGCAGTGAACAATTATAAGAACCTATACATGTAATAAACATGTATTGGCCAATCAGAACCTCACATAATATTCCTTGTCCTCCTCAGTCTCATTTTAGAGTTCAAATATCACAAAGTGAGAGGGGAGAGAAATGGAGTCTGAAGGAGGCACTTTACAGATAATGGTCTGGTTAGCAGGAGCTTAGAGACTAAGAGCTAACTTTGGTTTAATAAACTGATAGCAATCTTACTCTGGATGGTTCAAGAGTCATATGACAATATGACTTTACATATAGAGACTATTTTACTTCATATTAATCATTGTGATGAATGGACCCATTTAGTGAGGCACTAGCACAAATAAAGATGCTTGATTTGCATATTCTGCAACTGCCTCTTAGATGCGTGCCTCTAGCCTTCCCATTTACTAAAGTAACTAAGGATTAACTGGAAGGACCTTAACATAAGTTTTCTGAAAACAAAACTAATAGACCCTAGGAGAGAGAACAAATTGCAATGGGAATATTTTAGGCCTGTGATGAATTCATTCTCATTAAAAAGAAAATAAAAAGAATGTGTTTCATTTGAAATACTAAGGTTAGCACCATGAATTGTATTGCCTTACTGGATTGCCACAGACAGAGCTGTTTCAGGCAAAGACAGTCTCCAAAGGCTTTTTATGTTTGTTTACTTGTTTGTTCTTCAGAAAGATTTAGTGAAGAAGGCAGAAGAAAATGGACTTTATAGATTCCATTTTCTCATTAAACAGGAAAAAAAAATCATTCAGAAATAGCTTGCTGTCCTCAATTTCTTTGGCTCCAATAACATATAGTTGTCATGAGGATTGCAGCTATTTTATTAAAAATTCTCTTGAGCTGATTGAGCGTGGGTCTGCTTTGGATGATTTTCTTTGTCTGTTTATGTGGCTAGACTTCAAGGGTTTCATGGAAAGATGCATTCAGTTTCTCACTGTGATTTGTTCACCCCAGTTGGGTACACGATGAATGACCTGATATTTGAGTGGTTAAGCGATGGTCCAGTTCAAGTAGCTGAAGGACTGACTCTGCCTCAGTTTATTTTGAAAGAAGAGAAGGAACTTGGCTACTGCACAAAACACTACAACACTGGTGAGTTTTCTTTCCAAACACAAGTGGGGTCCGGCTGCAGTTTCAGTCATATACCCCATCGCTTTAATTGCTGTATAGTTAGCAAGAAAATGGAGCTACGAGGCAAGGACCTGGGCTTGGCCCCAAACCCGCTCAACAGATAAGATGTCTATACCCTCTGGAATAGGTCAGTGAGCACAACAGATAATTTTTCCAAAACAGAGAGAAGAAAAAAGGTTTGGGAATCTTTTGCTGCTCTCTTGCTGACCATCTGCTGTCAATGAGTCTGAGAAAAGGGGTACGAGACCTTGGCAGGGGTACAGGACGTGTATAACTTCCAGCCAGTTCCCTGGCAGCCCCTTGGGACATGGGATTCTCAGGACAATTTGTATTTTCTGTCTTAGTGGAAGAGAGCAATGATAACAGAAATCCCTGCAAGCCCAGCAACACAACTACTGTGCTTTCCAGTACTGGACAGTAATAGGAGTTTGGATAAAAGTCAGCTGGCGGGGATTCGGCTGGCCCTGAAGACATGTGCCGTCAGTAGTGCTGACAGACACGTGGGGTGGGGGGACAATCTGAGTTGGTAGCAACAGTGGGCATCTCTTATCTGGGAGATTATGGCTGCTCAGTAAAATTGATGTCTTTTCATATGAATGTCCAAGTTTTGATAGCATAGAAGCTGGCCGTAGACAGGCAAACGAGACATGATGGTCTGTGTAGTGACTGCTCCAGGCCCCTTGCCGAGCAGAATGGTCCATGAACTCTCGTTTCAGCAGTCAACAATGCTTCTGAGGAAGTAACTAAAACCTCAGTCCAAGTGTTCTTCCTGACCAGGGAGAATCCAACCCTAGATCTCATCATTAGTGTGGACTAAGCCAAGTTACCTTCTGGGGCTCTAACTCCAAGCCAATTAAAGAGGGAAAAAGTGGCAAGGAGCGGGAACATCTGTCTCTTAGTAGCATCAAAAGTTTTATGTCTTTATGTGCACTCTTTTATATAGGCAGTGTAACATTGTAAACAGATTCTGGAAATATTCTAAGCGTCCTCAAGGAATTACCCAAAAGACTAGGAAGTTTTTACAATGACTAGATTATATGCATGGATGATACAAATATATATTTTTCTCTTGCTATTGATAACACAAAATAGATATATAATTATTCAAATACTTTGGGAGGCCCATGTTAACTTCACTACTTCAGAGGGAATGGTTTGAAATATTACCTATTACATGTTATATATTTTATGCTGTATACTATATGCTATCCATACATGTGATAGGTTATATATTATAAACCCACAAAATATGAATAATCTGTTTCCCTAGGTCAATTTATGACAGTCCTGCAAATTCTGAAACTCTGTCTAAATAATCGAGCTGCAAAAAGCACAGATTGTGCAAATTAAATATCCCCCACGGTTTTGGTCCAGTGACTCCTTAGCTCACTCGTTCTCATACTGTCATTTCTATTACTGGTTATGTTGGAAAAGAGTTCAATTGCTTATGCAGGGTGAGCATTTTGTAAAATCTTCCACATCCATCTGTAATACTCTTATTATTTAAATCAAGTGGCAGTCTGTAATAGAAAAGATAAATTCACATTGGATTTTACATCATCATTTCTTGCCTTCCAGGAAAGTTCACCTGCATCGAGGTTAAGTTTCACCTGGAACGCCAGATGGGCTATTACTTGATCCAGATGTACATCCCCAGCCTCTTGATAGTTATTCTGTCCTGGGTCTCCTTTTGGATAAACATGGATGCCGCCCCTGCCAGGGTGGCACTGGGCATCACCACGGTTTTAACGATGACCACCCAGAGTTCAGGTTCCCGGGCATCTCTGCCAAAGGTAAGCAATCTCCTCACTTGACAACACGTGACCTGAAAAGTCTGTCAAAGGTTTTGTAGGCTGGTGCATTCTGGGAAGACAGAAATGTTTATTGTCCTGTGACACTGTTGGAGATGCAAAGGCAGTAAGGGAATGAGGAGTTGAGCTTGAGATAATTAGAGCTCTGAGGACATGGGGTAACTTCCAAGTCAGATCCCCTAATGGGAAAGGGGAATCGGGATTGAGGGAGAGGAGGAATTGGACAGAGGAGCAATGAACGGAGGCAGGAACATAGCTCAGGAATTCTGTCTAAGTGGGCTTTGAGTGCTTTTGACTGCGTGTTGTTTATGAGCCATTCAGCTCGCAGAAATTGCAATAAGGTTGATGCGACTTATGCTGGACTGTGAACTTCTTACTGGTGAAGCTATTGTGATTCGTATGCTCAGTAAAGTCACCTACAGTAATAAAAGTTTGAATTAAGCTCCTGGAAGTCTGCACAGAAAAGCCATCTCAATGTGTGTGTGTGTATATAAAACGTATAATATTAGGGTGCAGCAAATCAGATACACGAATCTTTGTTATGCCTAACTTTACCATAATGGCTGCACTCAGTTGTCTAGAGAAAGATCAGTGGAGTCCTCCAAGGTGGTGGATATTTTGGCAGCTGTGGGAGGTTGACAGAGAAGTGTGGCATGGATATCAGGGACAGACATTTTGTGGCAAGTCAAGTAATAATTCATAAGGGCTGCATAATCTATTTTTATGTAAGGCAAGCCCTCTGCATTTCTCAATATTGCTTAAGCAAGTAATGACACATGCCCCGCTTGTGAAACGCCCCAGCTCCCCAAAAGTGCATCTATGTGTGTTTCCCCCATTCATGGAGTACACTGAGCCATTGGCTTTAATTTTAAAGAAGTCAGGTTCAATTTAGTATTCAGTGTATACAATCTCATACTGGTTGAGCACACTCTCCCAAGCCCAGTTCCACAAAACAAATGAGATGTAATCCCGTATCTTTGCTGGCTTGAGCTTAGGTTCAGTTGTGCTGTATTTCACATGATGAGAAATGTTAGATCGTGTCCCACATTATTTCCTACATCGGAAGATAAAGTGACATATGAAAGAGGTCTGCGGCTATACTGGAGATGGACTGGATACTGGGAAAATAGTTATCCCGCCTTTTCAAGTGGCTTGCCTCCAAAGATAAATATGAGACGTTGTATGCTAAAAGAGAAAGGGAGAGATCTGTCTCTGATACTTTTATTTTCTAGAATAAATACTACAAAATACCTGTGTCCTATTTCTACAGCGATACAGATGTCAAAAACACTAACAGCCTTTTTTTTTCAGATACATAATCACAAATCAATTTTACTTAATAGAAATTCTACTCCACACCGTGCCCCCTCCCAAACAGGTCCATTTGCTTATTTCTCTTTAGTTATTAGTTACTGCCATCACTGCATGCCATGTTGTTAAACCCAAGGACACACAACCGTGTATTTTACAATTTAATAGACAGCTGAAGTATTGGTGACAAGTTGTATGCAGATAATGTCAAAAATAAGACATTTAGCTCCCAACCACTTATTGCTATAAGAATAGTAGCCATTTGTTTTCAAAATGGAAGCTTGAGTTTTTATAAATTACTCATTCTTATTAGCTATTATAATTCTACATCAATGGTCAAAACTACTGCTAAATAAAAGGTCACTGATCAGTGATCTTTGTACATAGAGACGATCAGGAACTGAAAGAGGGTATAATCTTAATGCATAGTGGTTATCCTTTCACCATCAGCAGGTTTATCTTCCTACGTGTATTTTTCTTAGGCTATTATTAAACATGGTTGGCTCTCAGCTGACTGTGGAGAGAAGATGTGACTCATACAGATGACAGTGAGAAAGAAAAATGGGATAAAAAGTGAGTCATGGAAAATAAGGAATTGACCATACTCTTAGACACACACATACATGCATACAGATACTAATTTTAATGCATAAGCCCTGCAGTCCCAAAGCAGATGGCCCACTATGCTGATTGTAAAGTTGATCTAGGGGCCTATGGTGACACTCTTTACAGATGGGCATGCACTGCATTTTAAAAGTCAAAATGCTTGTTATAGAAAAGATAGAAAACACAGAGAATATCATTAATGTTAGCCATCCAGTAAATAACTGTTGTTTTCACTGTATTTCCTTCCAGCCTCTTTTCTTCTATTCACACTTGTAGGCAAACCCACACAGGTGCACACAGAGAAAATTGAGATCTGATTTTTATACAGTTCTATACTATTTCCCATGGCGTTAAAAACCTATCATAAACATAATTTTCAATGACTTAATAGTGTATCTGATGTATTAATCATCATTTGTTTTAGCATCTCGGATGTTTAGGATTTCCTTTTGCTTTCCTATGTATGATCATTATAACATATTCATGTATGAGTGTTTGTGTCTCACTGTGTTCGAGAAGACATGCACATATAAATTTTTTAAATCTTATTTTGCAATGAAAAAAAGAAGGAACTTGGGATGATTATAGTGGATGAGGTTTGATCTATGGTAAGATGCCCAATGAGATGTATGTTCCATTTGGACAAAAACTCTGTCTTGTTCACCATGTAAACTTCAGTCCCTAAATGGTATGTCACTCAGACTAGATGATCCATGTGTCCTCATTGCATGGATAAAAAAATACATTAATGAACAACCATGTTCTCCCATGTGAGACCATGTAGAAAATAGAGCAGACTTGAAGTAGAACCCATGGGTAAGTTTTACAGAAAAATATTAACGTTTTAATATATGGAAGAATCTCATAATTTTATAACATGTACAACAGAGAAATGGAATTTCTCTAAAGCAATACGACTTAGTCTCTCTTTCCAGAAGTCTTCAAGTTGACCTAGGGGAGTTAAGAATATAGCCACAAAGATATATTTTGAAACACAGGAAGACAGGCCTGGATCTAAAACTTAGGACCTTCACTTCACTCTCTAAGCCTATTTGTAGTATTTCTTCACTTATCACGGGTATTACATTCTAGACCCCCCTGCAATAGGCGAAAATACACGAAGTAGGAACCTTAATTTATTTTTAGATTTATATATATTTTAAGGCTTTATAAACCCTTCCCACAGACTTATAAACTGTACCCAGTCCCTTATTAAGCTTTCCCACTCCCTTATTAACCTTTTCTACACTTTTATAAACACTACTTATGTTCTTAAAACACATTCTACACTATCAAATCTACGTAACTTTAACAACATATGTATACAGTACCGCAAAATCCTGCGATATAGCGAAAAATCTGCGATAAATAATTAAATATAATATTTTTTAAAATCCTATGACACAGTGAGGCTGTGATAACTCAACCACAATATAGAGAGGGACTACTGTACTCACTTCTAAAATGGGAATAATATTATCTACCCCTTTCAAAAACTAAATGAGGATGAGATGCAGCATTACCAATATAAAGTGTTCAGCCCACTCAATTCATTTTGGTTATTTTTGTTGTTACTGTTCCCGGTCCATAATGTAACAGAAAAGACTGTTCCATGTGATGAAAGGTTATATTAGAAGACTCATAAAGGGCCGTGTGAATAGAAGACAGCATGTTCTATGGATGCTTCATTATTTGGTTATAGTCATCCTGCCAATGAGAGGAGGCAAAGTTTATCATATGACTGTGTGTATATGCATGTGAGTGTTTTTCATAGGCAAGCAGTTTATTGACTGAGTGAAGTTCCAGAGGGCCTGAATAAGTGATGGCTTTGTTTTTTCCCAATCACTGCCATTAAACATCCTCAGTTTGTTCTGTTTACCCTGCCCCTGGAGGCCACTTCAGGAAGATTCCATAGGTTCTCAGTTGCTACATGGCAGGCCATTAGACTCAGAATGAACAACTGTGTGTTTTACAATTGAAGAGACAGCTGAAATATTGGTGATACTTTAGGACAGCCCATTATCGGATTTCTATCTATCCTGAAACAAAATGTCAGACTCACCCCCAATTCAATGACCTTTCTCTCCCTTGCTCCCAGCTCAGGCCTGATCTTTGGCTTGAAGATGTGCAGGGAGGTGGGCACACTCTCTGTTCCTCCCCTTGCTTTTTGAATTCTCTTCCCAATCCTGTTACTGACTTCACTATTGTTGAGGGCTGAAGGTAAAAGGATCAATGGGAAAAAGTTGTATGTGACTGACACTGTTGTATTCTAAGTCTTGCTTTCTCTAATGACAAGAATCCAAACTCCAATATTCTTGTGAGTTGAACTTGAGTTCTTTAAGGATTTCTAGGGGGCCCACACACTATCCCATTCCTAGATGAATAATGCACTCTCTGGTGTTGTCTTACAGTCATGTTTAAGCTGTCACCTCCTGGCATCATATCCCATGCAACCTCTTACTCCTGGGGCCTCCTTACCCAAGTAGAGAGCCCTCCTCGTTGATATATTTTCAAAATAACTTACATGTGGCTACCCTCCACACCATCTATTTGGTCCACCAAGAATATGTGTTCTTGCCTTACTAAATAGTGGGAATTCAACTTAAGTCACTGGTAACCCTTCTACCTTCACCTCAGTACCTTGGCTCTTCCAGCCAGCCTACACCCGTCACAATTTATCCAGGTAAGAAACAAGTACAGGTGTTCATGTTTTCATCCAAAACCTACACTACTGAGGACACGTGCCAGGTTTTCCAAAGACCTCTTTTACTCTCTGGTCCAGGGCAACTTGTTGGAATTTGAGCAGCTCAGCAGATATATGACACATGAAAAAGATGCCAATTTCATCTCATACAGGGCTAGGGGTAAATAAATCACCTTCTCCCAATCTTTAGAAGAGTAGAGAAAATGCCACAGCACTGTCAACATCCACAAATTCCATTACTTCAATTAATTCTTTGCAAATGTCTAGTCTTCAGCAACAGGCTATATCAACTCGCCTAGGTGTGTAGTAGGCTATACCATCTAAGTTTGTATAAGTGCATTCTGACGTTTGCACAATGATGACATTGCCTAACGCAAATATTTGAATGTGTCCCTGTCATCAAGTAACACCTGACTGTAAAAGTACAACAAGATACATAACCTATTAAAAAGTAGAAGGATAAATGGAGGGGGTGGGAGAGAGGGAGGAAGGAAAGAGGAAAGGAGTCCGAGAAGGAGGGAGAAAAGGAGCAATATCAGGAAAAAAGCCTGAAGGAGGGAGCCTGAACTGAATCTATAAAACAGATTAAATAGGTGAAGTGGGAGGAAGCACAGGTCATTCCAGGCCATGAGGACTTCCTACTCATATTTGGGCTACACTTATAAAATAAGCTTTTCTAGAAGAAAGCCTGGGCTGGTTTCCAACGTGCCTCACAAAATTTAAACACATTTAAAGAAAGCAAAATACCATATGATATCACCTAATACAGGAAAGTAAAGAGCAACACAAACAAACGAACTAAATAGAACAAAGAGCAGAATAGCAGTCAATAGGGGGGTGGGGAGAGGGGGAGAAGGGGGATAAGTAAGGGAAGGGTTTAGTCAAGGAACGTGTATAAAAGACTCATGGACATGGACAACGGGGAGGGATATGATTGTGGGAGAAGGGGTGGGCTGGGTGGGGGGAGCAATGGGGAGAAAATGGGACAACTGTAATTGAAAAACCAAAAAAAACAATTAAAAAAAATTAAATAAAATAAAGTAAGAAACTTGTGCTTATTGATCCCAAGTTAATTTCCTGCCAAACAAAGCTTTTTGTGGTTTTTGCTTTGTTTGCTGTGGTTTCGTTTGGTTTTGTTTTCAGAAGTTCAATCTCTTCTCTAAATACAGAATAATGAAATATCAGATAATATTGGTTCCATATATACTATATCATTTGAAGCTGTAAAACTAATTTTTTAAATATACATCTCTGCCAACCTCCAAGAAGTTGTCCAGCTGATAATATTCTAACCATTTGGAGCGTAAAACCCCTATTGGCAGACTAAAGGCTGCATGTATTGTTGTCTTTCTGACATGCAGGAGAACATCAGGATGAACAGAATAGAAGGCTGTGAGACATCAGGCAGGCTTTGAGTCTGGCCAAACAGAGTTAAACAATTATTTCCTTTACTCTGTGTTTGTTATTATATCTGAATGTACTGCGAGCACTCCTAAGTGTGCCCTGAATCCTCATTTGTGGCTGCAGCCCAGACTCTCTGGAGATGAGAACAAGCATTGGTAGGGGACAGTTGGGCTGCCATAAGTTCACAGGTGACTCTCACAGGTCCATCACTATCTCCTTGGCACAAGGATCCAGAAGCATCTTTAGGCATTATTAACTAAGATGCCCCATTTCCTATAGAAGGGAATTGCTCCTTACTTTTCAGCCATCTGGTCAATTAATACCAGCTGGGCCATTTCAAGTGACTACAAAACCCAGGACAGCTTGGAGTTTAAAACCAAAGAGGCCATAGTTCTGCTACATTTGGTCTTGCTGTATTCATCACGAGAATGTTTCTATCCAGAGACAGCAGTAAGATAAACTATGAAGGCAGTAAGAGTGGTAGCTATGGGAGTTCTGAAATGAAGATTTGATTGGATGTCTGTTTTAACTCTAAAACAATAAAGATAATTGCTTCTTGAACCAGGTACATCCCCAGCTAATTGGAATGAATTTCCTAGGTATTTCTGAAAAACGTTGGGAAATGTTTTGTTTTGTAAAATCAAGATTCCACTAAGTTCTTCAATAAAAGATTAAAAAGTCAGAAAGCCCCAGCTTTGGCAAATTGATCTGCAGGCCATCTTGTTTTATAGCTAGATGTCTGCATATGTGGGAGATTTCATAAACTTTCCCTCTGACATTTCCCAAGCCACAGCAAACTGAAGAGTCATTGATGTAGCAAGTACGTGATAAAAATATGCAAAGAGATAACGTGGGTGAATTCTCTCAGGACAGAGCTGGAGCACTTTAGTTCAAGAATGTTGTTGGCAGCCTTACAGGAAAGCTGACAGTCAGAAAAGCTACCCAGGCTGTGCTTCTGCTCAAGTCCTGGTAAGGCTCATAAGTTTTGGGGAAATGGCATTTTGTGGTCCAGAATAATTTTGAATTCTCTTTCCATTTAATTAAAATGGATATAACTCTATATGGGTCACACAGCCTAAGTGTCTTCAGTTCTTGTAACTGTCACACAAGACATAGATATAACAAAACTTCTGGCCTTAAGAAGACTGACATATACATAAAATAGGAGATTTTAATCCAGTAAAGTAAGGACAACGTAGTAGGTTTGGTTTGGTTGGTCAGTTTATTTGTTTTACCAAAATGGCTATAATAATTCTCCTGTCTGTGTCCATACCATTTGGGTAATAGCCGCTCTCACGCTGACTGTCAATGTGATCATAAGACTTGCCTTGGCCAATGGGACAAGGGCAAATATGACATAAACAGAGACCTGAAACATGCTTGTGTATTGTAGTTAGCTTTGTCTTGCTGCTCTTGGTGCTGCTGTGAACACCACCATATGAGTAAGGCCAGGCTAGCCTGTTAAATGAGGAGACACACAGCCCAGTTATTTCAATGACCAAGATGACAGCCAGTCAACCACCCCTTCCTTGTTCACTGTTCCAGACTCACTGGTCTCCTCGCTGTTCCCTGAATATGCCAGGCACATGGTGTCATTTTCGGGCCTTTGCAATGACTGCTCTCCGTATCTGCAAAGATCTACCCCCAGATATTCACTCGACTGACTTCTCCACCTTTTCCAAGTCTTTATTCAAATCTTACCTTCATAATAATGCCTGCTCTGGCCATTATCACCTCTCCATGCCTCATCAACACTTTGACCGGACTCAAGTTTTCTATTTTATTTTATTTCCCCACTGAATTTACCACCTTAGAGCAACACCATGATTTCTATAAAACTCTGTTATGGATTATGTTTATTGTATATTGTCCATTTCCTATAGCTTGACTATGAGCTCCATAAGGGCAAAGATCTTTATCTGGCTTCTGCCCTACAACAGCACCTAGCCTATAGTATATTCTCAATAAATGTGTGTTGAATGAATGAATATATACATCTCTAAAGTCTAGTAGCTGAGAAAAATCTATCTAACCTTTGTCTAGGATGCCTTAACCGGTTATTCTTTACCACAGAGAATCGCAGTTGCCTACATTGTTCCTCTAACATAATAACATTTTATAAAGTTTCACTTCTCTAACTGATTATATCAAGTAGTGTTACATTCAGTTTTCTTTGATAGCTACTTCTTATAGGCAATCTAACCAAAGAATAATAATAAAAGAGCAACGGTTCCGATGAGAGGGCCTCTAGATGGGCTATTTTTATCTCCTTCTTGCTTCCTCAGCACTGTTACACCAATTGGGAGGCTCTCAGGGTGCCAATGCAAGCGCCTGTTTCCCCTTCTTGCTCCCCCAGTGTGTTTGGATGCAAGTAGATCTTACAATTCTGACCGAGGCATCAAGGGGCCTCCTGATCCAAGCTCCCCACAGCCATTCTAGGCCAGAGCTGCAGCCCTGCACTCTTCCATGGGAGCCCAAACACCAGAAAATACCCCCTTTTCTTTACTTAACAGAAACCAAGAGGGTTTTTTTTTGTTTGTTTTTTTTTTTTGGTTGTTTTTCTCTGAATTTCATGTGTCATCAAAGACTATCTGTGCATTTAAATCTTAGAATGTCTTTGGACTTGGACAAGATCTAATCTGAAGCAAACTCATGGTATGCCTAAAGCAAAGCATTTCCCAGTTTGCTTTCCCAAGTGGACTATGCTTTAACAAAACTGGAATGTCAAAATATTTTCCAAAGTAAACACGAAGTGATCTTATAAAATCTTAAACTTATGTGTTCTTAGCAGAAGAGGGGGCCTCAGTAAATCCTGTTAGGGATGAAAAAACTGATGATTATGAAGGTTAATATACCTCCCATTTTTGAAGATCTGCTTGAAGTGGATGCTACTTCTTAAAGGAGGTCCTCACGAGTCTCCCCCTTCCTTGCCTCTGTGGCATTTTTTTCTTCTATCAATCATTGCATTCTGACATGTCGCTTGCTGATCATGGCCTACATGTAGTTGCCCTAACGTATTGTAACCTGCTTGCAGAGAGGACCAAGTACTGCTCAACTGCATGAGCCATGTGACTTAGGAAGAAGAAGTTGTTGAAGTTCTGTAAGGGAACCACGTTCAACAAACAGTTCTTGATGCTCTGTGATCGGAGCAAGAATTAGTGCTGGAGCTCACTTGGCCTCCTAAGGAAGTGTCACTAAAGCAGGGGTTCTCAACCTTTGCTGCACATTATAATCAACTGAGAAGATTTTAAAGATTCTTAGACTCCTCCACAGACAAATTAAATCAATTATCTGGCAGCAGGGGTCAGGCATCAGAATTTTTTTTAAGTGGCCCAGATAATTTTAACGTGTAGCCAGGGCTGAGAACTGTAGCTCTAAATTTTGTTGTTGTCTGGGGAAATGTTTTCACTGTTAGCATGTGCCAGGATAATATTCCTTTGCACTTCACAAAAACGCTATGAACTAGATAGTGTTATTATCCTCAGCCTGTGGATGAGGATACTGAAGTGTGGAGGTATTAAATAACTTTGCTCAAATTCCCACAGAGCTAGACCTTGGTGCAGACAGTCTCCACTGAGCTGGTATGGTTAATCACTATGCCACACCATCTGTATAGTTAACAGTTACTGGGTTCCTTCTCCATGCCTGGCACTGTGTTAAACCCAGTACATAGGTTGTCTCACAGCACACATCTGAGGTAAGTACTGTTTTGCATCACCAGTTTCCAGGTAGGAAAACTGAAACCCAAAGAGGTTAAGCAATTTGCCCCCAGTTACGTTTCTATCAAGTAGAGAATCAAGATTCAAGCCATTGGTCAATTCAAATCTTCCAAAAGAAGAACTAAGAATCTTCAGTTCCATCAAATTGTCTATACCATGCTAATTACAGGTGGAAGCTTTTGACTGTGAGTGAAGTTATTTTCCAGCCTCTGAAATCCCTGTCTTTTGTCTATGCATTTGCTTTCACTGTACAGCGTATCCTGCTGGCATCTGTGTTCATCATTTTGATGACAAGACGATGCTTGCCCGAATGCCCTTTCTTCTTTCATATTAAGGATAAGTTATAATGAATGGTTCCTAAGGCTTCCATTACATTCTCCCTCGCCAGACTTTCTAACTGAACTCAGTTGCTGTTTATTGCTTCTATCAGCTGTAGCCATTTTAACCATCATTTTCATCAACTCACAGGTATGATTATGTTAAGAGCTCAATCAGAGATAAGCCATTATGAGTCATTTAATGCAACTAAAATGTTTCAACAAAAGCAGATTGGTGACCATCAACATCAAAATGGTTAAAGTGTAGCCTATTCATACAATGAAATACTAGATGGAAACATAAATGTAAGGACTGCAGTTACGCATAACGGAGATGACTCTCTCAAATCAAGTATTGAGGAAAAGGTAACAAGCACAAGACACTCCTAACCAACTAGAATTATGGTTGGATTTGGCAAGTATGGAGGGACTAGTGATGGGGAGAAACCATGAGGCGTGGAGGTTCAGGGGCAAGTCGTGTTTTATTTCTTGACCTAGGTTGTGGCCATATGGGCATGTTCATTTTGGGGTGATATATTAAACTGTACAGTTGTGATCCTGGCACCTTTATTTGGCGATATGAATGGGACATTTGGTGTATAAAAGCATGGATACGCTTTGCTTAATAAAGCAAAGAAACAGAGGTTCCCCGTTTGGGTGCTGGTACTTTTAAATATTTTAATAAAGATGTAAAAAAAATCTAGATTGCACTAATGATAATAACCAACCGAGAGTGCCTGTACACTTCAGGCAGTTTCCTCTTCTTCCTTTTCCAGAATAAGTGAAACAAAAGCTGATATTTATTGACTGTAGGTTCCAGACCTGTTACTAAGTGCTCTTCATTCATACTTGTATATTATTTAATCCTCTCCTCAACCAAATGAACTAGGTATTATTGGTCCCATTTTCTAAGAAATAAATTGAGACTGAAGATTATACAACTAGTAAGTGCCAGACCTAGAATTCAGACTTAATTGGACCCTAAACTCTACTCCTCTCTTATTATGCTACTCTCCTTCACATTTTATAGTCATTAATGTCCCTTCAGCCTTTAAAATGGATGTCCTTTATATGACTGCTACAGTTTATATGCTTGACAGTTGATTGACAGGACTCAAAGCATATTATAACATAAAGAAATCCTTCCACATGCTTACATTATAGTGTACAATTTTGAGTAATAATGAATCTCCATTTAGTTCTGACTTTTCCCTGCAACAGCCCCACCCTTTATTTTGCTCCCCATTGCTGTTTCCAGCTCACTTCCTAAACGATCCTGTTTTTTTTTTTTAAGGAACTGAAAATTAATGGCCTTCTATCATTAACGAGAATCTGAAAGTATAAGATACTAAACAGAAATTGGTGCTTAATAATATTTCTTGTCCCATGTAACCCTAATTAAAAGATCCCTTTAAAAAGGAATTGACATTTTGTAACTGGCTCAAATAGAAGAACATTCTTCTTTACCCTACATTTTATTATTGGTTCCAAACCACATTCATGGATTTCTCTTTTTGTAGGACTCCATAGGAGGTATGCTGGGAAATCTGGAAATGTGTTATACAATTAAGTCTTTTCTAATTCATTCAGTTTAATTAATATTCATAGCATATCCTGTATTCTAAGACATACTTTTCCTGTGTTCACAGGCTCTCAGTTTGGGTTGCAGCTTAAAACTGAAGACAAATCAGGGTTTAATTGAAGGTGTTTTTCTTCCTTAGTGGTGTGTAAAATCATGGTGCATCTTATAATCACTAGCACCTTAGGTTTAATGGACTACTATACTGAACTGAACTTATTTCAGAGCCAGCCATTATGCTTGGTACTAATCATACAGATGAGCTCACATCCCACTAGAGTGACAAATATCGAGCATGTAATTGGCTTATTAAGAAGTAACCCTGGGTAACAAGCATCAAAGAAGGCTTTTCCCAAGGAACTGAAGTCTGAGTGAGAGTTGAAGTATAAGATGTGCCAAGATGAAAGTGGCAGAGGATGATACCAGAGGAGGAAAATGCTAGTATGTAGGACTTGAGGTGGGAAAGATCCCAACCACAGGGATAGATGGCTTGGATAGGGTATTGGCTATGGGAATGAAAAGAAGCAGATACATTGGAGATAAATTTTGGAGATGAAATTAATGGGACATAGTGATTGACTATATATAAGGAATTGCTGGAGACAGAAATGAAGCCAAAGTCAACTACTGGAGGAGCGCTCACCTCAAGGGAATTAAAAATGAGGATTCACAGGATTGAGTGAAGGACATCTCATGATTGGAAGAACTAGGTGTTTTGATTATAACCTGGGATCTGTACCTCAGACTTGAGGACCAGGGGAGAAAGGCTATAGGAAAAATGGAAAAGCATCCTCCACAAAGCAGTGGGAACACAGGAAGCACTGATTTGTAGCTTATACATCAAAAAACAGCGTCACTGGATGTTAAAGTGACCCATCCAGGGTTACTATCAGAGCACAATGGATAAAGTAGTGTGCATCTGAATCAGAGAAGTATTGGGAGAGTCCATTGCTGTCAACAGGAAACAATAATGGCAGCCCCACTTTTGTGACCCTCACCAACCTGTAGGTTCATGACCACTGGCACCTTGGCAGAAAACCCCACCCAGAAGTTTCTTGATTAGATGTTGAGACCATTTACATTTAATATGGTTACTGATGTAGTTAGGTTTAAATCTACCATTGTACTATATTATTTGTCCCATCTGTTCTTTAAGCTTTTCCCTCTTTTCTACCTTATTCCTTTTTAAAAAAAATATTTTATTTATTTATTTTTAGAGAGTGGGGAAGGGAGGGAGAAAGAGAGGGAGAGAAACATCAATGTGTGGTTGCCTCTTGCACATGCCCAGTTGGGAACCCGACCCACAACCCAGGCATGTGCTCTGACTGGGAATCACACCAGCGACTCTTTGGTTCACAGGCCAGCACTCAATCCACTGAGCCACACCAGCCAGGGCTCTACCTTCTTTCTAATTCCCTAAAGTTTAATGGCTCCTTCCAACCTCAACTCCTACCCTGTGAACTCTAGCTTCTGTTGTCTCTCTAGACCCTCAGTTCCATCTCTTCAATTTTGGGAGTTCGTTGAGCTTTGTTCAGGTTCCTCCTCTCTGCATCATGACCTGAAAACTCTCAAGACAGTAAGCTGGAGCAAGGGCAAGACTGACCTCATTTGTTTGCCATGTTTCAGGGAATCACTGTCCTTTTTGCCTAATGTTTTATGCCTTGAAAGCCACTTTTTCACATTTTTCCAGACTTGTAGTTAATTCAGGATGGAGGGTAAATCTGGTCCTGTTACTCTACCTTGGCCTTAAGTGCAAGTTAATGCCATGGTTTTGAATCCTCAGTTAAAAAAAAATTGACATGAGATGTTAATAAACTGAATATAACAATTTAGATAATTGAAATAATTATCAGAACCAGAATTAGCTTGTAAATGCTAGGAGTACAGTTGTTCTAATCAACGAAGACCACATTTATTAAATAAATGGTCTATGAATTCTAAGACTGTGAGCAAATGTTTCGTAAAAAAATTAATAATTAGCATGTATGGGCACAAATAATATCTTAGTGGGAAAATCAGTTTTGCTCTACAAAATGTTTCATCAAAAGATTTGCTTCCAAGCATTATATTCCAGCATGTTTAGGCTTATAATTGACTAATTATTCTTAATTCTAACACACTCTGGACTGCTTTCTGAAGAAGGGACCTTGTCTCCTGTTCAGCAACTCCTCTTCACATGTTAATTTCTCTTAATGGTTCCTGCCGGCCCCCCTGGATGCACTCACTTAAATCACATGCTTATTTAAATAGGTTTGATTCAATGCAATAATATTCAAGGTACACCTACGATATAAGACATGAAGTAGGTCAAAAAGATAGCAAAACAGTCCCTGCCCTTGAGGAATTTATGACCTAGTACAAGAGTCAGAATTGTCCACAAAGGGCCAGAGAGTGAACTATTTTAGGGGTTGTGGGCCACACGGTCTCTGTCACAACTACTCAACACTGCAGTTGTAGTGCCAAGGCAGCCACAGACAAATACATAAACATGTGAGCGTGGCTGTGTTCCAGTAAAACCCCTGACCTAATAGGAAGAACCAGAGAAGTACATAGAACAATAGAGGGTGGGGGGAAAAGTAGTTTTACAGTAGTGAGTACACAAAATACAGTTTTGTATTGTATTATTAATTTTTGTATTGCACCCATATGAACTATAGACCTACTTTTCCTCACCCTCTATACATTATGTCAAAGATCAACAGAAGTGAGTGCTATGAGATGTCTGTGGAGATTCCTATCTTGATACCTGGTTTATCAAAACAATGAATGATTTAATGGAGGCAGCAATATTTGAGCTAATGTATTAAGATTTGATAGAATTACAATAAGCAGAAATGACAGGGGAAGATCTGAAATAAATACCAGAAATGAACAAGCACTGAAGATCTGGGGGGTAAAATCATCCCATTTAGCTGGAATGTTGATTATACACAAATGGGAGACGGGAGGTGAGAACATGTAAGCCCTTTGGATTGTCCCAGACAGAAGTAATGTCTTCCCTTTCTAGAGTGGTTAAGCTGCTTTCTTCCATCCTTTATCTCATTCTGCCTTATATTATGGTTATTTTTGCACTTCTCTTTGTTCCTCTACTAGACAATCTTGACATTTAGGGCAATGATTATATATTGCTCATTTTTGAATCTCCACTGTTTCTAGCACAGATATGAAACTCAGCAGTAGAGCAAAATTATTTGTGGAATTAATAAATGAAACCATCCACTTCAGCCCAAACCATTTGGGCTTCCTAACTAGACCCTGAGGCCCTGCAGAAATAGTTTAAAGATGAGCTGACACACAAGGAGTGGAAATGTTCACTCATTTCAACAGTAGCACCTTTATTTTCCACAAGAGTTTTGGTAAGGGATTTTGCAATGGATTAATTTCTTTGATTCCTTCATCATGTAGATTTGACCGTAATTAGTAGCCACTTGAAATATAGCTTCTAAGTTGTAATTCTCCATAGTAAATTTCAAGGGGAAAATCCATACAGATAAGTACTGGGGCTTTATTTTTTAATCAAAGGTTAATTAAGTGAATTAATCTTTATGTTTGAATAATTTTTGCATGGAATTTTGAATAAATAATTTAAATGTGTTAAAATTAAATCAGTATAGTATTAAAATGAATAATAAAGCTCAGGAAATCAGTAAAAAAATCTTATGTGTTCTATTAATTATGTAACAGCAGACAAAATGGCCTATGGCAAGTTTAACCTGAGAAGACAGGAAAGCTGAAAAAGATCCTCAAATCTTCCTGCAATTGAAATCATTTTGTAAAATGTAGTGTTGCACAAAGACACAGTTTTAAAGCAGTTTTTTTAAAGAATAGAATTAAGCAGTTAGCATGTAAATGAGCCTTCTGAATTGCAATGAGAGTAAATAACTATAGAACCATAAATCAACTTTATCATGTCCACTGGGAAAATAAAGATAGACAGCAGAAATGGAATCTAAGTATACACGTGTGGCTGAGAGAAGAGGCCCAGAGTCATTTAATGAAGATCTATAGGTGCAAATACTGACACCATCCATCAGCAAGATCTGTTTATGTAACATCCGTGTGTCTGTAAGACTGTGTAGGTGGTGGCTTATGATTAGGAATCTTTGTTAGTAAATGTCACAATAAACAAATAAGAGGAATATGATGGCCACAGTCCGTGTTACTATTCAGAAGAAAATGGACTGTAAGAGAATAATGTACACTTTAAAATAGGAGAATGCAAGACAAGTTTTGTCATGGTCCTTGACATCTCCAGAGAAGTGTTAATTTCTTCTTTATGTGAAATTAATCAGATCATGTGAACTGTGTGTCTCATGTTATCTCTATTGGAAACAATTTCTAGGGAGGACTTCTGAATACACCTCCCATCTAGAAATCATGGGAATCAAATATTACAGTTTGATTTGAAAGCAAAGAGATACTTTCCCTAGTGCCCATGTAGAATCACTGCTCCTGGTCTTCCCTGGTCATACTAAGACTGGGTTAGGGGAAAAAAAGAAAGAAAGAAAACCATAATGCAAGGGGTATGTCAAAGAGACATATAAGCCAACTGGATGAGTTCCCAGTGGCCAAAGCTAGAACAATTTAAGCAACAAAATAAATAATGTAGTATTAGATTATAACCCATATCATAAAATAAGTAACTGTGAGTCCATACTTATATAAACAAATGATTGGATAAAAATAATTAAGGACAGTAGACGAATTTCTCATGCAGAAGTATTTTAAATGATTTACGTAGATATTTAATGTTGAAGGAAGTGGAACGTAATTTCCCACTTAAATACAGGTTGTGTATAGTGACTTCCTTTCAAGGACAGTGTGGAAAGGGGAAAACTGAGTAACTTCACAGTGAAGAAAACTGATCACTCTCTCAGTCCGAAGATCAACAACATCAGCAGTGATAAGTTATGTTGACAGTATACACTCTTGATAATATGATGAGAAGGGAACTTGAATTCTGTAGTTTTACCCGTACCCAAACCCAGAACCCTGATAATCTCAAGAAAAATATCAGACAGTTTCCAGTTGAGGGGCATTCTATAAAATACCTAACCAATAAGCCTCAAAGGTGTCAGGGTCATAAAAAACAAGTCTCAGAAACTGTCACAGCCCATAGAAGCCAGAGTAGAGACAATAACTTAATGTAACGTGGGAACCTGGATGGGATAGTTGGATGTTGACAACAAAAATTAGGTAAAAACTAAAGTATCACAATGGCTTCATCAGGTGCAACAGATGTATCGTACCAGTTAGAGGTTGTTACCATTACAGAAAACCGAGTGTGGTATGTATGGAAATTATATGTGTTATCTCAGCAACTTTCTATAAATCCAGCATTATTCTACTTTTTAAATTAGTTTAAAAGTAATACCTATTTTTAAACAACTGAAATGTCTTATAGAATCTAAGAATTGATGTGTGCCTGGGAATCTGACCAGCATTAGAGATGGAAAAGACTATGGGAATCCTCTGTCTCTGTCTCTAAATAAGAGACTTCATTTGTTCTATTTTCTCTTACTCTTTTTATCTCTTAGACACACAGGGTAGAAAGCCTGGTCATGGGCAGTGCAGGGATGTTCACATTGTATAATTTCAGATACCTGAAGAGGGACTGCTCTCTCTTTCTTTCTGGCCTATTTCCAAATTCCCAGAGGAAAGGAATTCGGAACAGGAGTCCATCCCTCTATTAGTTGTCATAGGCAGGTTCAAAGGGAAGGACTCTGATTAGCCTAACTCTGGCTGCTTGTTCACCCTGGACAAATCAATTTCCACCAAGGAAGGAGAGCTACATGCCCAGAGACGCTCTCCTGTGGATGATGGGGAGCCACGGGGAGGTGGGGGCGAAGAAGAGGAGGAGTTTCTCACAGGGTGGGGATCAGAAAAGAGGGCAGGGTAGCTCCCAACCAATAAAAGAATGTCCATAAAGCATCTAAGCTTGAGGGGGGAGCAGACTTAATATGAAACATCAATATTTAGCACTTTTGAAAATGCACAGGTCTGAAATCCCTTACCCACACTTGTGAAAACCCCAAAGCTCTGAAAACCAAAAGGTTTTCCATAGCTCATTTGGCAGCAAACCTGTATTGAACTGATGGGAGGCTAATTATAGGCTCTACATATTTAGTGTGAATATTCATATCGTTTGCCAAAGAAATGTTAATGCGTTTGATTATAGGGTCTCCCCTAAGCCCCACTAGGAGTAAGTAATATGTAATAAATTGCATATGTTACAGTATTACCTTAATAAAACCTGAAAAAGTCTCAATTACAGTGCTTAACTGCTCCCATGGGTTTCATATAAGGGATACATATATAATAGTACATATATTGAAGAACATAAATATCAATTTCTATGTAGCTCTGAAAGCAAGAGCCAAAAAATAAAAATCATGTAAGAAAGAAAAAGTTTTAAAACACTGAAAGAAAAATACACAACATCTATGCTACTTTTAGAGGATAGGCTAACTCTATTAATAATAATACCTTATTTTCACATAATGTTTATAATGTTCGAATCTCTTTTATGTTATTTTTTAATTATCAGAACAATTCTTGGACATAAACAAGTCAAATAGCATATTCCTGCTATTTGTGGGTAAAAGAGGGGTTCCCAGAAAAGGTTTGACTAGAGAAAGTGTAAGGCCTCCGTTGTGTGTCTCCTAACCACTAATCCAATGCCCTTGAACCGTAGCACTGTGTCAGATGAAAGGGATCACTGAATTGGCACTTTCAGCATGTAGGTAAAAGCATACCACAGCTACTTACTATGGCTTCTTTGAGGTTTTGAGGACTATGAACAGGAAGGTTTGCCAAGGGCCCTTGGGAAGGGTAGCAGTGAGGCAGCCATGCACAGTAGGATAAAATAGCCAGGGTTCACATCTCCTTGTATCTGAATCCCTCATTAGCTGTATGTGCCCTTGGTCAAGCCAGGATTAGGATGGCTACCTCCTTAAGGCTGCGGCAGGGTCTTTCATAACTTAGTCCATGAGTCAAGTCTTGCATTGTATATTCCATCAAAGATAGTCCTCTTTTCCTTCAAACTCCAGTCTGTCTTTCTCAGGAAGTCACTCAAACTTTCCTCCCCAGGTGACTCTTAAGAGGAACCACATCCCCAATGCTGAGAAACATGGCACTGTAGATCATCCACCTCATGAAGGCAGAGGCCCACTGTACTCCCAGCATAGAGAGAGCCTGGTATGAAGCAGCTGTTCAATATGTAGTTGTCAAATGAACCACTAGAATGAAATTGGGAACTTCCCATTGGAGGAAATCCCACATACGAGGCAAGGAAATCTTCAACGTTTAACTAGTTAAATTAGGTGACTTAATAACTCTTAGAAAAAATTCCCTCCTGCCCTGAAATTATGTATGGTTTTCACCATTCAGTGACAATGCTTCTTCTATGGTAGTGTCAGTATGGGAACCCCAGGGACAATTGTTAATGCCAGCTCTTCAGTTCTGAGCCCTGCGCCCATTTTCTACTTCTCAAGGCTGCCCTTTATTAGCAATTTTGACAGAAACCCCACCAAAAGACTTAAACCTGTCTAAACTTGAGGAGACTTCAACTCTATTTTAAATAAATCCTCATTTGTTTGTTTGCTATATTTGCTCTTTATCTTTTTTTTTTTTTTTTGGTTTTTCAATTAGTTGTCCCATTTTTCCCCCATTGCTCCCCCCACCCAGCCCACCCCTTCTCCCACAATCATATCCCTCCCCGTTGTCCATGTCCATGAGTCATTCATACACGTTCCTTGACTAGACCCTTCCCTTACTTTTTATCTTTAATGTGAATGCTTCTACACAACTTTTTAAAAACTCGTATACTTGTATTACTTTCCAGAGTACTTAATAATAAAAAGAACAGCTGATGCTGAAATAGATGTCAAAAAAGTCATAGTAAAAAATGTTTTGCATGACGTATAAAACAAGTATGTTTTATATTGATTTTCACATACCTGGTGATCCTATCAGTATTTTAATATTGAAATTCAATTTTAGCTCCTAACTAGAAGAATATTTTGCATGTTTCCATGCCATTGCATGGTTTCTTCCTCTTTGCATTGGCATAGTCTAGTAGCAGCCAGTCCAAACATTTTAAGTGGATATGTATTTTAATGCTTGCTTTCATTAAAGACTTGTGTTTGTGGCGAGGAGGAGGTGGAGGAGGAGGGGAGGGTGCAGGGAGGGAGTAGGTCTCAAACTGCCCATTGCTTTGCCAAGAGAGCCAATATATAGCAGGCATTTTTAAAGAAGGAAATGAGCAATGCCTCATTTTTTTTGAAGATACCTAAAATTATGTGGTAAACCCATCGTAAGAAAAATAATCAACAAACATATTGCCAGCACCATAAGGAAAAGAATATCATGCAAATGAAAAAAGCTAAAATGTCCTGTTCAATCACAAGTAAAAAAATTTCCCAGGCCCAACTCTTCCTTTCCTTTTCATTGGAGTAAAGAAAAAAATATACTAAAGTGCCTAAAATTCCCTAGTGTTAAGTAGACTGCCCAATGAACTTTTATATCTATATATGCATATGCTTCATATCAAGATATAGAATATTTCTAGTGTCCCAAATGTTTATTTTCCCTTTAGAGTCAACACATCCCCCCAGAAATAACCAGTGCTATGACTTATTTAACTATAGATTCATTTTTGCCTCTTCTTGAATTTCATATCAATGAAATTTTACATTATGTATCCTTTTCTGACTGGCTTCTTCAAAGAACATAATTTCTGTGGCATGTACCCATGTTGTTTGCGTAGCTGTCATTTGTTCCTCTCTGTTGTCTATTGTCCTGTTGACAGGCATCACTCCCAGGTCTTAGTCTACTATGTTTTCAATCTGTTATGACATCTGATACACAACTTCCATGGACATATGCACTCACTCATTCATCTCGAGAATATTTCGATGACAGAAATTGCTAGACAACAGCATGAATATGCTGGGCTCCAGGATATAGTAACAGTTTTCCCAATGGATTGACACGATGCGTGAGAGTTCCAGCGGCTCCGCATCGGTCCCAACGCTCATTGTGGTCAGTCATCATTTTTGCCATTCAGATGTTATTCAGAGGTAGCTGACTGTGGTTTTAGCTTGCATGCCCCTAATGACTAGGGAAGATGAGCACCTTTTCATAAGCTCATTGGCCATTAGTTATCTTCTTTTGTGAAGTGCTTCTTCCATTGTATTATTATCCAAGCACAATGTTTTATTTGAACTCTGTTATCTGAGTACTCTCTGTCGAGGTCTACATAATTTCAGCAAACCGATCTAATGACATCTTTCAGGGGTAATCATTTTTGCCTTTTTTAGAAGCTCTCTGTGGTGTTTTTAAGAATGGTGATTTCAAATGACCATTTTTTTCAAGTGCAGAATTCTATGTGGTAGGATTCCTATCCTGTATATATTATCAGAAGTGACATAAAATCCCTTACAGTTTAGTGGCTCAGAGCATAGGCTGAGTTCAAGCCATATGATGTTGGTTGTATTTACATGCCTCTGATACCTCATTTGTACAGCAGAGATCATGACAGGTCTTGCCTCGTAGTGTTGTGAGATCATTGGGTTAACCCATATAAAGCTCTAGAGTGGTGTATAGTGTACAGCAAGGCCTCAGTAAGTAGTAGTTATTGATAACATTACTTGGGGTACCAGATTAAGCCCTCATTGTGTCTGTTCAGTCAAGAGAAGGCTGCAGCATTATCCAATGAGTTGGGGGTAACATTTGCAAGGGGATCTGGACCGCTCAAACAAAAACTGGGGGATTTGATGTGAATCTCCAGAACACGCTGTGTCAAATGACCACTGAAATGATCACTAAAGCCTATTGAAATGTTCTTTCGGGTCCATTTGGCTTTCAGAATCCAGCATATGCCTAATGGCTCCTTTGGTGTATGAATTAGGAGGGCCCAGGCCAAATTATACATATTCATGACTTGTAAATTGTTCAGTCTGGTTCGGAATAGGAACTAAAGGGTTTAGGATAAAAAGAGCAGCTCCCCTTCCAGGCAGCCCAGGATGTAGGAACACTTAATAAAATGGGAACGTGTGTTCCACAAGAATCATTTTGTAAAATCTATAATGCACTCTTATAAAAGCTTATATACTCAAGGACATCCAAGTAGCCAGAGAGCACAATTCCAATGTGGCAGGGGAGAAACTGTCTAAGTAAAAGCACTTCCTCTCTGTTAATAACTCAGAAAAGGCAATTGGGCTTTTTCTCTCATTAAGTCCATCTGCCTAGGCTAGATGCCTGGCAGGTCTTCTGTTAATGAGAATCTGCTCTTCCTAATACTGGAAGAAATAAGTCTTTATCGCTATCCCTTTGCATGTGCCAATGTCATGTCAGAAACAATTTTTCAGGAGAGAGACATTCCAAGGCACAACCAGGTATGATCATTCAGTCACCCACCTCTTCAGTCATTTGATGCAATGAGAACAGGGAACAGTGCTGACTGACTGTGCCCGCTGACTCATTAGATTCAGAAGGGAATCACATCCTTTATTATCCGCCGCCATCAGGATGTTAGCTTCCCATAAATGCTCATATAACAGTGTACAATGATTTGCACTTGGTCATGATTTTTTGTACAATTCATTTAGTTATGGCTACCTGGATTTCTTGCTATGAATATGTCCATTGAGCAGATAATTATTTCTATGTTGCTAAGGTCTTTCTTTAAACTTTCTACTTCTCAGATTTTAAAATAATGGTTCTTGAGAATTATTTGGCTCAAAGGAAAGACAGTCCTGCAATCCTTTTACATATGCTTATGGACCTGGTGTGGAAGGCAGAATTCTAAAAATGCCCTTTCACATCAGACTACAGAATGAACTAATAAAATGGGTGTTGTTTTAAGCCACCAAATTCATGGTAATATGTTAGAGGGCAATAGAAAGCTAATACACTTGATTTCTTCTCTTTGCATCCTTTTAAATAGCCAAGCAATAAAAGTTGATTGGGTAAAGAAAATTAAAAGGCCTGAGAAACACCCAGGGATTCACTCAGGTTATTAGAGATCATAAGGTAATTTCAAGAGGAGGCTCCAATTCGTACCATCTTAATAGTAATTATTATAATATAATTGAGGCAAGGAAAAGAATATTCAATCTTCCAGTGGAAGCATAGAGACTTTACCAGGAGCTGGGCTTGACAATCATTTTTCCTCAAATTTGAATCATACCAGGAATGTCATTTTGCTTTTTGCGCTTCCCTTTTCTCCTTGGCTTAGAAAAGATCTTTCTCATTTCTGTAGCAGTGTGGTCAAGGTCAGGAGTGCCATGACAGCTCCATGAATGAATTGGGATAATGCATCATTGTCACAAAACACAACATAGGTGTCACAAGGTGTCAGAAAAATAGAAGGTGGGAAGTGATGATAAAAAATATTTTGAGAAAAGGTACAGGGATCAAGAAGCATAATTGGTAGGTACAAAATAGACAGGTGGATGTTAAGAATAGGATAGGAAAATAGAGGAACCAAATAACTTACATGTACAACCCATGAACATGAACTAAGGGGGAGATTGCTGGAGGGAAGAGGGGTACTGGGCAGAGAGGGGCAAAGGGAGAAAAGTGGAACAACTGTAATAGCATAATCAATAAAATATACTTTAAAAAAAGACAAAATATTTTGAAATTTCTAGAAGTACAAGAAAGTATAATATGTGGATTCAGGAATCTTTGCAGAGAAAAGAGGATAGAAGTATGGGTCCCCTTAAAGTAGGAAGTCCCTGAGAGGGGCACACTCCTCCACTTTCTACTGCAAGTAGGAACATCTCTGCAGGCCCTCTGCTCAGATGTAGACTAGCCCACTGGGCTCTGCTTCCCCAAGTGTGCATCTCCAGTCTTGATGGATTTTCTCTATACTCCTGACCTCCTTTGCCCTTCTCTTCTGTGACCAGCAAGAGAGCCCTTCCAGTTCTTAGAACAGAGTTTTTCAGAGAGATTCCCCATGACAGTGCCTTAATGACACTCTTCTTTCTGATTCCCAGAGTCCTCTCCTCACTAGAGCTCATATTTCTTGCTTTGTTTAATGGAAAACTGGAGTTTAGATAGACTAATGAGATAAGCAAAGAAGGGAAGTGGATGTTTTTAGGAATACAGAAATTAAGGGTCACACATTTTAATAAACTAATGGAGGCAATCTGGATATTTGGAAAATCCGTTTTTCAAATAATAGTCCAAGCTTTCTAAAAAAATAGAGAGTTCTTTATGGGAAAAAAAATTTAGATTCAAAGCCTGTTAGTTCAAGTAAGGTAAAGAAGTACAGCATTCTCTACAGCCAAAATCTCTATAGGAAAAGCCCAGGGCATTGAACCAGTGTAATATATTTTATTATCATAACTTACAGTGTTTCGTTTGCTGATATAAAGCTACAGTGGGTGGATTTTATTTATCTTTTTAATTAGTACACTTAAAAAAAAAAACCTAAAAGTCTCTTTAGTCTACCAAACAATTTTATTTCCTACCTAAGTGAGTGCTTCTAAATTGTTTAAAATATTGCTCTATCCTTAAACACTATAACTAGTCATAATAAATGCTGATTTGAGGGAAAGAATGAATAAGAGAAGATAATTCAGTTTAGTGTCTCCTTTTGGCTTTATAGTTTGATAAAAGTAATTTCTTTTTTGCTTATTTACCCCATAGCTTTCTAGTGCTAACCTCTAGTACTAATCGCAAAACTTTAATGAGTCATGTAAATAGTGTTCATTGTTCAATCTCCAAAAACATGTTAGTGCTTAAACCTTCATTTTCATATAACAAATTTTGATGGTGGCATAAATCAAAGCAAGCTAAACAATTTTCCTATATGGGCATTAATGAGAAATATTGATCTTATATAATTGACATGACTTTCATGATCTATAGCAATAGCACAGAAAGGTAAAAGTGAACAGTAAATTCCATGCTTGGGTAGATCAAAGATAATTGCAAGGTGGGAGATGTATATTTTCTTTGACTTGAGCCATAGATCCTCTTCACTTACAGATCAAAGCGCCTAATAAATGTTCTTCCTTTTCTTGCACTAGTAAAGATGAACACTTAATTGATGCCTCCACTTTTTTCTTCTCCATTTCTGATAACTATACATGCTTTGTATTTTTACTGGGTTCTATTGCCCAAGCTTTCTCTGGGATGGGATTTAAGTTATAGTTTTAGCAATAAAAAACTGAGAAAAATATGGAGAAATGACTGTGAATTCTTTTTTTGTCTTTTCTTCTTTAAGTCTATCATTAGACACATATGTGTGCAAATGGCAGCATCATTTTCTAAAGCAAAATGCTTTGAACATAGATCCAAACAGAACACAGCTCTCAATCCATTATCTTACCTCTTTGTAATTAACATGAAGGAAAGACTAGAACAAGAACTCATCACAGTTTTTGGAACAAAGTCCACCTGGGGCTTGCTGGACTTGGTGCAATATTAGATGGTTGGTTTTCCCATAGAATAAGATAGGTTTAGTTCTTGAATAACAGCTCCTCTACCTTCCAACTTAACTTTAAGAATATACCATTAAAGCCATCCCTCTGGAATAAGTAGAGACAATTGGATAGTGCTCCAGAAGACCATGATTAAAGAATTAGAGAGGGGAATTCCAGTAACCTAAGAAATAAAAACGGCCAATTCAACTGCATGCTTATTATGCATCAGGGACTGTGCTAAAAGTGATTTATACATATCACTGTATGTATAAGACAACCCTGTTGATGAAGACATTATTATTACAGTTGAAGAAATCTGTCTTACAGAGATTGATTACCTAGACATAGACTGTGGCCAGTAAGTGGCAGAGACAAGATTAGAACCCAGACACTTAAGGGTCTGAAGCCATGTACTTTATGGCTATGTTCTAGCTTCCTTTAATTCAATCAATTTGTATATTGTACTTGTATCGACTGCTTACTTGGTATTGGGCAATGTAGTGAAGTCTTTATGTGCGTAAACCCTTCAATTACTCATGTACTCAAATAACCAATGATGTAAGGGCTCTGGTAATCCATTTTACAATTTTATAAACTGAGGCCAAAAAGAAGTTCAATAAGCTGTGATCATCGTAAAGGAAGTATGGCAGAGATGGAAACTGAATTCAGAAAACCTTGTGCCAGAGGTGTCATTAAATAACTAACGTGAACCTTCCCTATGAGAGGGAGTTGGGAAAGTAAACTGAATCTGGGAAGCCAGACTCAGTGTCAGACCAATCCAGGGGCCTGGGGAGGATAATGGGGATGAGCAGCTGCACATGTGACACAGAAGCCTGGGGGGTGACAGAGTCAAGAGGGAAAGGTTTAACAAAGGTGGGGAGGGTTCATGAGCAAGGGAAGGTGGGCAGCAAAGGTGCCATAACCTCCCAGGTTTTCCCAGGGAGGCAAGACCACTTGATGGGGCTGAAAACAGGAAGTGACTGCTCACTCGGCTTCAGCTTTCCTGTCCTGCCATGTGTATCCTGGATGGACCTCATTAAAAAACAGTAACAGCCGCCTTTGGGCCAGGTTTTCACAACTGCAAAAACATGAGTAAATTGGGCAAAAGAAGTCATCATTTTCCTTCGTATCAGCTTTAGAAAGCCTCACATGAGGATGTGTGAACAGATGTGGGGGGCTGCACACAGGGACCCAAAAGCATCTAATTAAACATGAAGCAAAATGTAGGGAGGAACAAGAGGTGGTGTTCAGGGCTTGCTTTGGTCATAGGGAGACTCAGGGGCCAAGAGCCATTTTGAGGAAATGTCAAAAATATACCTGCCCCAAGACATTCCTCCCAAACACATGTGCCTTCAGCAGTGGGACTGCGAGTTACGTGGACCCAAGCTTAAGGTTGCTTTCCATATGATCATAATCGTTTACACTTGTATGGCATGTTGAATTTACAAGTGGCTCTCCAATCCGCTGTGTTATTTAATTACCACAGCAGCCTTCAAAAGCAGGCAGGACTAGATCGCCTTTGCAAAGGAGACAATGACAGGCCCAAGCCCAGCTGCTGCCGGTGCCTGACACCTCAAGTTGGAATCCAGAGCTCATGACTCCTTCTCTGAGGTGACGTGAGACTGAACCAGGCACTTTGGCAAGAAGAGCAACAGGGGAACAAGGCTGAACCTCCCAATAGAGGAGATGGGTATCAAGAAAGAAATGGTAGAAAGCAAAGGACACACACACAGAGTACTTCATTTGGTTGGCCAAGAAGTTCATTTGGTTTTTTCCTAAGACAGCCCTAGTAGTGCTTAGTTGTCTTTAACTTCATCCGAAACAGTTTTGTTAGATTGTATTTTGACAGCTGCCATATTGGTGTGCATTAAAAAAAAAAAAAAAAAAAAACCTTATCAAAATTGGTGAATTTTTGTGTAGCCATTTTAATATGGAAGATGGAAGGAAATAAGCAACATTTTGGCATATTATGCTTTAGGATTTCAAGAAAGGTAGAAAAACAACTGAAACGCATAAAAAGATTTGTGCAATGTATGGAGAAGGTGCTGTGACTGAATCAAAGTGTCAGAAGTGGTTTGTGAAGTTTCGTGCTAAAGATTTCTTGTTGGATGATGCTCCATGGTCGGGCAGACCAGTTGAAGTCGGTAGCTATCAAATCAAGACATCAATTGAGATCAGTGTGATATCACATGGGAGATAGCCGACATACTCAAAATATCCAAATCAATAAAGTTATTGGTGAGAATGAAAAATGTGTCTTTTATTTTCCAGGAAAAACTAAACAAATTTTTTGGCCAACCCAATACTTAAGATAGATTGAGGTTCGTGGTTGTGTACATAAAGAAGGACTCACACTGACCTGGTTAGTTATCTGGTCAGATCATGAAAAGGTACATGAAAAGTGTTAGCTTTTGAAATGGGTAGCATATGCTCAAGCAGAAATGGGGTGGAGAGAATTGTAAGGTGGATGAGACCATCTGAATGAATGTGAAGAGGCAGAAATCAAGGACACAGATGAAAAGCAATGCATTACCCAGTGTAGTTGTTGCACTGCAGGTGTGAAAGAGAGTAGTAGGAAATAGAGCTGCCAGGGGGAGATGATATCATAGACGCTCACTGTCAAGCTAAATAGTTTAATCTTAATTCATTAGGCTTTGGTGAACCAATAATAGCTTATAAACATGGTGGTAACATAATGTCTGCTTCATGCGTTTCTTGTGATATTTTAATAAAATGGTGATGCAAAAGTGCCTTGTAAAAATATGGTTTAAGGAATTGTATCCATTCGTTTTGCAAGTATTATTTGAGGATCTGTTACTTATCAGACATTATATGTCTAGACTTTTCATATTCATAACTGAACAAAACTTATCACTATGCACTGAAGCTTGCAGCCTGCTGGGGAAAATGAACATTTCAATAATTACAATTAAGTACTCTGAGGTAACAGTGCATATGGCGCTGGGAAAGTACAGAAGGAAGGCTTGATGAACACTTCCTGGAGGAGTCACAGGGGAAATGATATATAAATTGAATAGCCATACATCTAAATGGAGGAGATAAAACCATTAAACTTTGAGAAAAACATGGAAGAAAATATTTGAGATACTGGATTAGACAATGTTTTCTCAGACAAATCACAAAAAGCACAAACCATAAAAGAAAATATGCTAACAAGGACCTTATTAAATTTCAAATTTACTTTAAGTAAAAGAACAGGCAACCCATGGACTGGGGCAGAAGAATTTGCAAGACATATAAAAAGAGCTCTTACAAGTCAATAAGAGAACAACCCAATAAAACAATGAGCCAAAAGTTTCAACAGACACTACAAAGAAGATATACAAATGGCCAATAACCACAAGAAAAGATGCTCAGCATATTTTCATTAGGATAATGCAAAATAAAAGCACAATGAGAAATGACTATACAGCCAAAATGGTTAAAATCAAAAACAGTGATTATAACCTAATGTGAGTGAGACCGTAGAGCAACTAAAATCCTCATGCACTGCTGGTAGAAATGCAAAATCTTAAAGCCCATTTAAAAAAATATTTAAAAAAGAAACTATGGAACTGCTTAATAAAATTAAAAAGACACTTAGCATACAAGGTCTGTCCAGAAGGTATCCACCCATGTAATATAAAAAATAGAGGCATTTATTGAAGAAGATAGAAGATACAAGAAACATTGTACACAGGACAGTGACACTTTGGTTTCTTTCAAAGTAGGCACCTTGGGACCTCACACAGTTCTCCCAGCATCTCTTCCACTGTTCAAAACACTGCAAAATCCTTTGTTGGAATCACCATCAGCTGCCCCCTGGTATTTTTTTGAATCTCATCAATGGTCTGAAATCTCTTCCCTTTCAAAGGTGATTTTAATTTTGGGAAAAGCCAGAAGTCACAAGGAGCAGGATCATAGCTGAAAGCCTTGTGAATCATCGGAATAGTTTCCACAGAGGAATGTTCAAACTTAACACAAAATCTGATGCAGATTCATTGCTCTACTCGCTCAGTCATTTTGAATGTGACGGCCACACAGCACACATGCTCACTCAATGGTGTCTACCACCCCCACTGACTAGTACAGTGAAGTCATCATTGTTCACGCATGCGCATTCCAGCCCACTCTCCTTGGCTGCCAGGTTACATAGATGTCGTGCAAACCATTCTCATTATATTAACAATCACTGGACTTTTTCCAGACAAAATTCATATCACACAACAATCCCGCACCTAGGTATTTACCCAAGAGAAATGAAAACATATGTCCACATAGAGACTTGATAATATTATTCACAATATCCCAAAACTGAACACAACCCAAATGTCCATCAGTAGTTGAATAAATAAGCTCACTGTAATATATCCATGCTATAAACTCTAAGAGTGTAAGGACTGGCCACACTTATGTTACAGAATTCAAACTAAATTAAGGCTATAAAGGAGAAAATAGTACATAATGGATTTACGCTTTGACAATGTAGATACAGCACAGCTAGCAAAAATTAGAGGACAAGGAGAGTAAGTTCACTGTTCAATTATTTAATAATACTTAAGCAACTTTAAATAAACTTCATTTTTAATGCTTAGAAATGGAAATAACTTTATAAAGAAATATTTAAGGTAAATAAAGTCCAAGATGCAACATGTCATCTTTCTCCCTAATATTTAAGATTTCCCTGACCTGCCTAATCTTATTCCAAATATATATTCCTGTCTAAGTCTTCTTCTCTGTTTCATCAGGGATATATGGATTTTGGCCACTTACTCTAAAAAAAGGTTGAGCTAAAAATATTAAGCACATATAAAAAGTAATATCCTAAAACTTGATCTTTAAGACTCTTCATTGTTTTGAATAAGTTAGTTGACAATTATGTAACAATTGTTCAATTCAAGATTTCTGAAAATACCAAGTAAAACACCAAGTAACAGATTCATATGAAACATGATATTTCAACCCAGGTAATATTATATTGCATATATTAAAGCATAATATGAATATTTTAGTTTCTGATTATCACAGGACTACTGCACTAATCACCTCTGAGAACTAATAAAACATTGGTGCAAGGAAAACAAAAAATCTAAACACACCATAATTACTACAGGGATATCTCTGATGAAATATTATTATATATAATAAATGACAATTTTTAAAGCTTTCTCAAACTGTGTTTTAATCATGTTTGTCTCCATTAAGCCTGTCAGTTAATTAAATAGGCAAACCAACTTGAGACAAAGAAACTGATTTTCTGCTAAGGATACTCTCAACAGAGTAACATATTTAAAAAAAAAAAAAAAAAAGAGGATCAATTTTTCTTCCTGGTGTGCAAATTAAGCTCTGTTCAGAAAAAAAAAATTAACAAAATCCCTGTTCCCTTGGGTTATTTTGTTCTTTCGGGACATGTTAATGAAGTAAATATGGCAGGAAGGGAAAATACATCTGAATGTTCCTTGTACCTTTCACCATTGGAAAAACAAAGAAGTCTCCTGTCTCATTAGAGGTGACCTCTAACCACTCCTTCCAGCCTCCTCCCTAATGGAGCCTGGGCCCTGAGACCTAAGGAGTGGTCCCAGCTCCTTTCTACCCATCAAGGAATTCTACTAGCAATCTAATCAGCATGGACCGAAAAGAAAAAGAAAAATAGCTTGTGCACTGCACATTTTTATTAAAATAAAGACATCCTATTCCCTTGCCTTTCATTTCATCATAATCCCCTCATTTCTACCCCAGTGCCCCCAAACACACAAGGGTCCCATCTTTATTTACTTCCCCTAAAGAGAAATCAGGAGGACCCACATTTGCGTGTATTTGTAAGGCTAGAGAAAGCTTAGCTGTGGCATCCCTATATTGACGTCTTTGATATGGGACTTTGTTTTAATTGCTTATTTTAGAATTAGTGAATGGAGGATTCTCTGGTATGTTACCTAACCAAAAATCAAAAGAATATCCTTTCGTGAACGTTGATGGATGCTGAGAAGTGTGCTTCTGGATGGAGGGTGAAAGAAGGGATTTTTCCTATACCCTTTTGTTTATTATCTACATAAAAATATCAGTAAAACTTTCTATATTCCAGAAGATACATGTTAACAGTTTAAATATCATAGTGTAGTAGTCACTGTAGAGCATGCCATCTCTGAGATAACAACATGCAAACGTGAATACATTCTTCATACTTCTTCTGTTTAAACTAAATAACACCAAGACCTTAATAATTTGTGAAAGCGTTATTACTGTTTCATGAGGGAAGAATTTGCCAATAAACAAAGTTCAAGCAGGAGCTTTTCGATCATTTCAGAAAACTCTTTTTCTCACACTTTGTAATTCTAGGCCTGTGGATAGGGAGCAATGTGCTTTTTTAGATGTAAGGATCGGAGTGCTGAGAGATTTCAAAGCAAAGCTATGCCTGATATTATATTGTAATAACTATGAAATTATATAATTAAAATATTAAAATACAAATTTACATTTCACATTATAATGTATCACCCAATTAGAGCTTAAGTCCATGTTATTGTATTTGGGTAGCCCAATGTAAAATCGGGTTGACTGAAATGTGAAGCTGCAGAGACCATACCCAACTTGGAACACAGGGGGCCACCAGTGTGGCTGCCATCCAGTCACTGCTTCACTTGTGCGAGCAGAAATCAAATATGGATGACTGGGCGCAAACGAGGGCAGAGTCATCCTGATGTCCTTGAGGTGGAAGAAAAACACCGCTCTGTTCCCCCACTTTGAGTTTTCCCTCCACACATAGTTAGCATGCAGACCTTTCTATCCCTAACCTACTTTTAGGCTTTGAAATCGGAATCCACCCCTGGTAAATTCACACTCACAGTCAGTGCCCTAAGCATGATAGATACTGAAAATATTGGGGGAGGAAAGGACACAGTACCCTGGATTCTCAAGATATCCCAAAATGGAGGAGATAGCTGTTTGGATAGAAACAAATAAGCCAGGTGTGATGGCCACACTGAGCCGGGGCTACCTGAACAGTGGGAATTCTCTAAAAATGGAAGGAAGAGCTTACTTGGGCAAATCCCAGAATCTTTAAGTTTCATTTTGGAAATGAGAGTAGCAGGATAATGACAAGGCAGGAAAGATCGGAGCCAATCTGGGTTGTCGTCGAGAGCATCTGCAGAGCGGGGAGCTGAGGGCCTGCCAAGACTCTCTATTATTCTTCTGCGGCTTCCCCTTCTCCCTCCAATACTCTGCCTGGCAAAGGACTCCTGGAATGGGCCTCACTTCATTTTCTCTCAGCCACTCATGGGGAAAAGGGATAATCAGATCAGATTCCCATGAGAAGTCTGTTATTCTTGGTGAAAATAATCCAAACTTGAAACTATCAAAGCTTAAGTGCATTTACGGAAAAACGTAATTTACCTGAAGGCAAAAATATATTTGGGGAAGCAGAAAAGTAACCAAAAGCCAGAGCATCACCATTATTAGCTCACTTCTCTACTTTTCAATATAGTAATTGACTTTGGAATCCACAGGACTGTGCTTCCAAACACATACAGATGTAGTATTTACTACTCTAGACAGTGCCTTGAGTTCAGCAGATTTAGCCCTGCTCTCTGGTGTGATGAAAAGGTCCATTTAGGTACACTTCTGCTTTTGTCTCTTCCCCTTTGATTGATCAAAGCTCTGTGACTGCTCTTAAAACTGGGACCAGGAGAAAGCCCGCCCTGTAGGCCTGATGTTCAGAGTCCTAAAGAATCTGGTTCCAGAATGTATGAGTCTCTAGTTCCAACCAAGAAGCTGTCTTCCTCCTTGAACCACTTTTTCAGATGTCATGGTTTTATTTAAAAAATTCAACTGCTGAAGTGCATCTAGAGTTCAGAGATTTCTGTCCTGATTATAAGAGTCCTAACTGCAAAATCTTGAAGAATAGAAGCCCCCAAGGAACAATGTTTGAGATGATGATTGGTGATGGTGGTGATGATGACTCTATCCGTGACAGGTCTCTTTTTCACTTGCTATTTGCCACCGTGGGGCAGGTTAATTACTCATAATAACAACACTGACTAACATGAGATAAACTTAATTACATTTCATCTCTCTTCTAAATGCCTATGTGGGTTATCAAATTTGATTCCTACAATCCCCTTATACATTAATTACTATCTTCTTCATTCCCAGGAATCCAAATCATATAGATTGGGGGCAACTTATCCAAAGGCATGCAGGAAGTGACCATACCAGACTTCAAAGTCCAGACTTTCTGGTTCCAAAGCCTGAGGTCATAGTCCTGTTGTTCACCTGCTTGACAAACACCTACTCATTTTTATAAAATTCAACTTAAGAGTTTACTCTCTATGCAGTTCTCCCTTGTCTTGCCCTTATCAGGTATAAATACCATAGCAAAAAACTATATAATCACCATTTTAAGTTCTGTGTCAGGCTCTGTGCTTAGTGCTGTACTTACGTAACCCTTACAAAGTTAGATTGCCTCCAGGCCAGGCAATAAAGTGGTTTCGTTCCAAGTCCTACACTGTAAAATTAAATTGTAGTTTCAGTCTTTATTGCATTCTCTCTCCAAACTCCAGAAGGAGAATTACATTCCTAAAACAGAGCAACACTTCTTAGAACCCCTCTCTTCCTCCACGCACCCCCCAGTCTCCCTCAAGTCTACACAGCAGTGTGTGTGAGCTGCTTCCAATCTTAGTTCTTCCAATCTTCTGAAACTCTCTTCCCGAAATCCATCCCAGGATGGCTCCTGTGTCCTCTCTTCCTCGCTCCTCCTCCTCTTTCTTTCTAAATCCATCTTTTTCCACTATAGTAGCTTTGTATTCTTTACAGCATAAATCAATCTACTAGGTTTTAGGCTTCTTTTGCCTTGACCTTGGTTCTGCATAGCCAATAGGATGAGAGCTGAATTAACTGGCCTCATCACAGAGGCAGCAGCCCTAGCGACAAAGAAGCCGCCTTCTCAGACGAAAAGGAGAAAAGACAATGGACACCCATGTGTTCATATTTTGCTTTTTTCCTATATACTTTCTCAATTTATTATTACTACTCTCAGGTGGGTTTAAATTTTTGCCATTTTAAGATTTTTAAAAATGAGGGTTAACTCATTCACCCAATAGAGAGGGTAAGTTCATGCAGCTCTAGAATTTGAATACAGTCTGAAGAGATAAACATCCTTGAGTTTAGCCAGACCTGACTGACACTCAGTACGTGACCTAATCCCTTCTATCTCCCTTAAGGGCTCCAGTGTCCTCTAGACCAGGGGTCACCAAGCCATGGCCCAGGGGCCAAATCCAGCCCACTATCTGTTTTTAGAAATAAAGTTTTATTAGAATGTAGCCACAGTCATTCATTTACAGAGTATGTATGGCTGATTCTGCACCACAAAAACAGGACTGAATAGTTGTGACAGAGAAAGTATGGTCCAAACCTAAAATAATTACTTTGAGGCCCTTTACAGAAAAAGTTTGCTGATTCTTGCTCTAAGAAAAAGACTCACAGTATGTCTAACAGTTAACTGGAAAAAGGCCAATTCACCACAAATAGTTTTAAAATAATTTACTAATTTGATAAATTGTAAATGTAGTGAACTGGTCATTTAAAGAATTTATTTGTTGCAAACTAGGTTCTGGAAATTTTTTTCAGTCAACAAATCAGTTCAAGAAATATTTATGAAGCATCTACTATATGCCAAGTTATCTTGCAATATAGGAATGAAAAAATACTCATATATTTTTATAGGTTACATTCCAGCAGAGAGACACAGATAATAAACAACACACATAATTTAAAAATTATATGGTACTTTGGAAGAAACATGTACCATGAAGTTAGGGGGGAAAAAACAAAGTTCAATGGGACACTGAGAGCACAAATAGAAGGATACAATTTTAAACACTGTGATCAGAATAAACCCCACTGAGAAGATGATATTGAGCAAAGACTGAATGGAGTGAGGTGAAAGGCACATAGATATCTAGGAAAGAACATTCCTGGGCAGAGGAAACACTCAGTGGAAAGACTAAGGTGAGATCAACAAAGAGGACAGTGTATCTGAAGTAGAGAGTGAAAGGGAAATTAGCACAGGAGGTCTCGGTTATTATGGTGGATGAGCCATGTAGGTAGGTCCCTGTTGCCCTTGGAAGGGTTCCGGCTTATCTTCTAAGTGAAATGTGGGCCATAGACAGTTTTGAACAGAGAAGTGACATGATATGATTTATGATTTAAACAGCTACCTCGCTGCTTTGTGGATGACAGACTCTGGGACAGCAAGAGGGGAAGCAGGGATACTAGTTAGGAGGCTGCTGTAGTCACGCAAATGAGACGTGATGGAGAGTGGGACCCATGGCTGGCAGTGGGGAGATGAGCGGCGGTCACATTCTGCCGGCTGTATGTTAAAGTGGAGCCAAGAGAATTTCCTGATTGGATGCGACAGTTGAATGAAAGAAAGTAAACTTTTTAGCATAGCAACCAGAATGATGGCGTTACCAACCAACATGACCATGGGAAAGATCACAAGATGGAGCAGGTTAGTATAGGTATCCATTAGACATCGGAGTTATTGAGTTGCGCTGGATTTACAAGTATGGATTTAATATAAGATTCTGGCTAGAGATGCAAATTTCATTGATTAAAATACAGCTCACAGCATCTCTTTGTTTCTTTTACTAGACTGTAAATTCTTTGAACTTGTCTCATATATCTTTTTATCTCTAGCCCTTAAAATGGTGCCAGGAGCAAAATAGATAACATTGTACTTTACTGATATTCAAAAATGTTATGTGACAGAATAAACAGATGGATGGATGAAAGAAAGAAAGGAAAAAAGAAAGAAAGAAAGAAAGGATACTTTCATGAGACCAATGTATGTACACACTTTGAGAAAGGAATGTTTTCCTTCTATGGAAGACAGAAGACCTCAGATTGTTTCATTTATCTTTAATGATATTTAGAAAGCCATGTTCAAGTAGGTATCATGGTAAAGGATCAAATATGACCTTCAAACTTGGCGGTGTGCTGTCTTTCCTATAAGTTCAGTTGCTTGAAGACATAATAAATACATTGGCAGTTCTAGTTCTTGTTATTCTTGATATAGAGAATGACTCATATTGATCAAAGAAAAGTTGTCAATTTTTGGACAAGCTGAATGATCAAAGAAATTAAATTCCAAAGAAAAAAGCTGGGAAAATCCATCCATCTGAAAAAACTCTATAGTTGAAACGATGCCAAGAGAAAAATAATAAATTCTAAGAAAGTAGATAACTTGGCTAAAGCTTAATTTTAGAACAGAAAATATTTGTCAAGAAAAGATTTGGCAATATCATCCAGTCTGAATTAAGTACATTTTCACATATTACTAATAATTTTTTAGCTGAAGCCTATGATTTATTAAAATATGCAGCTCTGTCTAAATAAACACAATATTAATACATATTTTATCACTTTTAATTTCCATATCATATTTAAGAAAGGGGGCAGAAGAATTAGATGGATAGAACTGAGGGGCCAGGACATCTGAGATTTATTATTTTCCTGAATATTTCCAAGTTTGTCACTATAATTCCTTTTGTTGACTTGTGATGAATCAGGATGAATTATACATTCTAAGATCTCTGTAGAATTCATGAAGCAGAACACACACTCACCTACATACAAGCACAATCACACACAAAGACAACACAGTATTACTTAAAGGGACAGATATAACTTGCCTTCAGAGTTCCAGAAAGCTCAGCTCCTATTTTTTTCACAATAATTTATGTTATGTGTTACTTAACAGAAAGATGAGCAACACAATTCACTTAAGCTAACTGTTTTAAAACTCAATTCCAGATGTGAATGATGACAAATACAGTCTTGCCCTTTTGTTTTCCTTTCCTTTATCTAAAAAAGTTAGGGAATTTGATTAGCTGATCTATAAAATTGTCTCAGTTCTAAAATTCTGTAACTGGTATTCTGTTAGCTAGCCTTTGCAAATTACTCTAAATAACCCCAATCATCATTGAAGAATGAGTACAAACAAACAAGGCAAATGTTGAAATATATATTGAAAAATAAATCTTCAAGTTACAGAAGGAGATTGTATAGTCAATCTTTGATCATGCACAGTACTGAGACATGGCACAAATTATCTTAATACTGAACAACAAAAATCTGTTACTAATGCACTAATATCCAAAATATGTAAAGAACTCATACAACTCAACAACATACTGATTTTTTTTTAAATGGGCAGAGGACCTAAATGGAAACTTTTCCATTGAAGACAAACAGATGACCAACAGATATCTGAAGATATTCTCATTATCATTAGTTATAAGAGAAATGCAAATCAAAATCAATATGAAATATCACCTCATCCTGTTAGAATAGCTATTAAAAAAAAAATTGGTACAGCCACTATGGAAAACAATATGGCGTTTCCTCAAAAAATTAAGACTAGAGCTAGCATATGACCCAGCAATCCTCTTCTTGGTATTTACAAGAAGTGAAAACACTTATTTGTAAAGATATGTGTACCCCTATGTTCATGGCAGTAGTTAGTGTTCACAATAGCTGAGGCATGGGAACAACCTAAGTGCCCTTCGATAGATGACTAAAGAAGATGTCATACATATATACAATGGAATACTACTCAGCCACAGAAAGATCAACTATTGCTATTTGTGACAACATGGATGAATCTTGAGAGTATTTTGCTAAGTGAAATACGTCAGGTCAGACAGGAAAGGACAAGAAGTGTATGACTCAGTCGTATGTGGGATATAAAACACAAACCAAGAAATGTATAAACAAAATAAGCATACACATAAAAACAAACTTATAAAGGTGTGCAGAGAGGCAGTGCCCAAGCGGTACACCAAGATAGCAGTTGACCTGTCCTCGTGCGAACGGGAGCCAGAAAACCTTGAGAACTTAGAACTAAGCAGTAGCTCCTTCCTCACCATGAATATGGCACAGGAGAAAATGGAACTAGACATAGAGCTGCTGCCGAGTCCGACCACCACAGATCACAACATCCTGAGAAGCTCCAACAGCACCCTTTTGATCAATGAGCTTGGTGATAATTCACAGGTGTTCCAGGCTGACACATTAAGAACTAAAAGAAATATATTTGATATAACACTCACTCTCTGTTTTTGATGCCCTCTCCCATGCATACTTCTATCAGCTGTCTTTATCAAAGCAAACAGAAAGAAGGCATGGATTTAATAAATGAAACAATGCATGAATGGGTGGTACAAACTACAATACAGGTAAGTCAATCTTGGGAAGAAAGTTTGAACTTGAGTGACAATTTAGAAAAAAAAAAAAAAAAAACACCTTGTCCAAATAGTATTGATTTAATTAAAGTATCCTCAGCAGTTTCTCCTACCAGTGGCTTCTCCATCATTACGAACTTATTTGAGTTGCACCAGTTTGTTTGCAGGTCCTATTCCCAGTCCTACGCAACAATTCACAATAAGAATTCGAAGTTCCACCCACACTATAAGATCAAATATCCTTGGATCATTAAAAGAAAAGGTGAGATGGTATTTGAAGATCAGCCAAAGAGATTCTTCCAAAGCACAATCAATGTGTTTTCCTCTGATATGATATGTGTCTATCACCCATTCAGATGCTCTTGACAGAAACAACAGCAGTGGAGGATCTCCTTGTAATTCAGCAGCTAAAATCAGTACTGTCACAAACTCTCCCGTGTTGACTGCTGATATATTATAGTAGGTGAACTTTCAACTAAGAGATTCACCCATCCCAACACTTCCTCACCAATGAAGAAACATGCATGGATATTTTCTTGCTTGTGTATTTTGTCTCTCTCCATCTCTCTTTGTCTCTCTCACTCTCACTCACACACATGCACACACACAAGTTGGATCAACAATAGAACTGTATGGTATAATTCAGACTATTTCTTATTTATCTTTTTTTCTTAAAATTCTATTTCTAGAACTCGAATGTCTAACTCTTGTGTATCCTCTTAACAGTAATGCAGTGATATTTTCAAAGATGTTTTCCAAACAAGAACTATGTCAAAGATACAATTCCACACCTTCAAGCTGCTAATATATAGAAACGTGCTACGCCTGGACTTTAGAAAAAAACAAGAGAGAGCACTATTTATTTATATAAATAAATTAAATGATAAGTTCTGATGAGAAAAAAAACAAGCTCACAGATACAAACAACAGAATAATAGTTACCAGAGGATAAGCGGGTGGTGGTGGAAGGAAAACAAACAGGGTAAAGGGGGTCAAACACACAGTGACAGGATTCTAGACTTCAGGAGAAAGGACACACTAGGGTACACAGATGTCATATTATGGAGCTGTACACCTGAAATTTATATAATGTGACTAATCAATGTTACCCCAACAAATTAATTTTATTTTTAAAAAATCTGTTACCAATGATCAAAGACAAATAAAAGATGGGGAAGCATGTAAGACATCATCTGGTCCAAAGCTGCAGGCATAAATCACCTGTAAAGAGGAATTAAAGGTATTATAGAAAGCATTCTGATTAATCAAATATTCCAATTAATTGTTACATCTAAGATGCTAGGAAATTTAATGCTGAAAGAATTACAGTACAATAAAAACATCCCAAGTGTTAAAACTAGAATGAATACATGATATCATCATGGAAGTAAAGTTGGATAAAGAATCTTATTCTAGGCATGGCTTTTTTTTTTTTTTTTTTTTGAAGGTTTCATTTATTTTTAGAGAGAGGGAAAGGAAGGGAGAAAGAGAGGGAGAGGAACATGAATGTGCAAGAGAAACACGGATCAGTTGCCTCTTGCATGTCCCCTACTGGGTACTTGGCTCACAACCCAGGCTTGTGCCCTGACCAGGAATCGAAATGACAACCTTTCAGTTGGCAGACTGGCACTCAATCCACTGAGCCACACCAGCCAGTCCTACACACACAACATACATACACAGTACTAATTGTTGATGGAGACAATATGTTTCAGAAGTTTAGAGAAAATTGGGCAAAATTATGCAAATTTAGTATTTTCATAATGTTACCCATAAACAGAATGCCTTCAATATTATCACCACAAGTCATATTCGATAAAAGCTCAACAAAAGTTTATGGAAAAGATTAAGTTCAATTATGAATTATAAAAGCCTAAATGAATAAGTAGTATTTGAACAAATATAATTTGCATCATGTTTATTTAAAATTACACAGGAATAATTTTCCCCAGTTTTATGAAATGAACATTTTTAGATTTAAAGGTAAAACTGAGCCATTTCAGGACAAAGAATAATTTATTTATTTTTCAAATCACTTTTTATTTTTCAGTTACAGTTGATATACAATACTGTATTAGTCTCAGATGTACACCTCTGTGATTAAGAAATTATATTACTTATCAAGTGATCTTCCTGATAAATCTATTACCCATCTGACACCATACATAGTTATTACGATATTATTGACTGCATCCCCTATGCTGTACTTTACTTCCTGTGGCTATTCCATAACAACCAATTTGTACTTCTAAAACCCTTCACGTTTGTTACCAACCCCCCCAAACCTCCTCTAATCTGGCAACCGTCAAAGTGTTCTCTGTAACTATGAGTCTGTTTCTGTTCCACTTGTTTTTCAGATTCAATTGTTGATAGATATGTATTTGCTGCAATTTTAATGTTTATGTTTTTGATACTTTTTTCTTCTTCTTAAAGAAGACCCTTTGACATTCATGTAGTACTGGTTTGGTGGTGATAAACGCCTTTAGCTTTAGCTTGTCTGGGAAGCACTTTATCTGCCCTTCCATTCTAAATGATAGCTTTGCTGGGTAGAGTAATCTTGGTTGTGCGTCCCTACTTTTTATCACTTTAAATATTTCTTGCCACTCCTTTCTGGCCTGCAAAGTTTCTACTGAGAAATCAGCTGACATTTTATGGGAGCTTCCTTATAGGTAGCTAACTGCTATTCTCTTGCTGCTTTTAATAATCTCTCTTTGTCTCTAACCTTTTGCATTTTAATTATGATGTCCCTTGCTGTGGGTCTCTTTGGGTTCATCTTGTTTGGAACTACCTGCACTTCCTGGACGTGTATGTCTATTTCCTTCTCTAGGTTAGGCAAGTTTTCTGTCATTATTTTTTTCCAAATAGGTTTTCAATTTCTTGCTCTCTCTCTCTTCTCCTTCCAGTAACCCCATAAAGCAAATATTGGTATGCTTGAAGTTGTCCCACAGGCTCCTTCACTATCTTCATTTTCTTTTTATTCTTTTTTTCTTTTTGTTGTTCTGATTGGGTTTTTTTTAGTTCCTTATATTCCAAATCGGTGACTTGATTCTCCAATTCATCTACTCTAATGTTGATACCTTGTAAATTATTCTTCATTTAAGTTAGTGTATCCTTCATTTCAAACTGGTTCTTTTTTATGGTTTCTATGTCCTTTGTCATGCTGCTGAAAATTTCACTAAGTTCCTAGAGTGTCCTTATAAGCAACATTTTGAACTCTGTATCTGGTTGTTTGCTTGCCTCTATTTCATTTAGTTCTTTTTCTCGAGATTTCGCCTGTCCTCTTCAAGCTCTGGAGCCCTGGGCTGGGAGGCCCAGTGTGGGACTGGACCCATCACTCCTCAAAGGGGACCTCCGTAGTTGTGATATTCCTCCCAATTTTTATCTGCCACATATGGGCTTGTGACCAGCCCATTGCTCTTCTGCACCCCTCCTACCAGTCCTAATATGGACTTTTAAAATCCCTAGTTGCAGGACTTCCATTCAGCTACATTTCATGTAGTTCTGAATGATGGCTGTTCCATAGTTTAGTTATAATTTTGATGTGGCTGTGGGAGAATGTGAGTATAGCATTTACGTATGTCGCCATCTTGACCTGAAGTCCAAAGGATAATTTTAAAACAAGAATCGTAGCAAGAAAACTAGCCCCTCACCGATAGCTTTGATTTCAAGCACAGCTGTTGCCTGAAATTTCTCAACTGTTTCGTCTAGGAAAAAGTCACATGAGCCTGACTCCCACATTTAACTTTAATGAAGATCCTAAATTGGATAAAAGCATTAATTAATATAACTAATTTGCTGTAGTTAAGGCAGCAATTCTAATAGCAGAATAGGAGTACAAGAGGTCAACTCTACTGTGAAGGCGAGACTTAATATGTTTGAGAATTGACAAGGTGCCAGGCCCAGTTTTAAGCACTACCTACTTGATCTTAATCCTTAAAGCAAACCTATGAGATGGGCTCTTAATGTATCAGTTTTTCAGCTGAGGATTCTCAGACACAGAGTGATTAAGTATCTTGCTCAAGGTGTACAGCTAGGAAGAGGCAAGGCCTGATGTGGATCCTCAAAGTTGAATACTGGTGCTAATACATTTTGCCACCACACCAACTCAACACTGATAGGGTGCTTGGACATCATGTATTTTCTTTTCTTTACCTCTATAAAACAAGTTTCTCAGGGCAGGAACCAAATATTGGCTCTCAGCATCTCGCACGAGGAACAGTTTACAATGATTTGTTGACTGCTAAAAATATGTGATTCATTTTGGGACCCTATAACTGTATATACAATAGCAACAAGAAATTAAGTTGAGAATTTAAGTGATTCCAGAAACAAAAAAACACCTTACAATGGAATGTTTTGGAGTCAAAATTATCCAGTTTTACATCCTATGTTGATCAAAATAAAATGTATTAATTCAGGCTACCTTGGATGGTGGTTAGCTTCAATTATAATATATGATTTGATCAGGGGTTCATAAAAATTTTTCTATAAAGAGTTAGATAGTAAATATATTGGGCTTTCTGGGCTATAAGACCTCTGTTGCAACTACTCAACTCTACCATAGACAGTGTGTAAATGAATGGGTATAGTAGCAAACCAGATTTAACCTATGGGCAGTAGGTTGCCAACCCTGGACTCCAGCATAAGTCGTTGGCAGCCGTCCGTCTCGAGAGACGATGGTGTAGCTTCTTAAGAGTCTATCTGCACCGCCGAGAATGGCTGTGCAGTCCGACTTGGGAGTGACATCGTATCTGTCTCCTCCCGTGTTGAATCGACATCTTGCGATGACGCTGAAGCTACAGAGCCTGGGCAGGGTGATATGGAGGGTCTGCTGTTGCCCATCCCCGTCCGTCTCGAGAGACGATGGGGTAGCTTCTTAAGAGTCCATCTGCACCGCCGAGAATGGTTGTGCAGTCCGACTCGGGAGTGACATGGTATCTGTCTCCTCCCGTGTTGAATCGACATCTTGCGATGACGCTGAAGCTACAGAGCCTGGGCAGGGTGATATGGAGGGTCTGCTGTTGCCCATGCAGCAGACCCCCCCTCTCTTCGCAGCTGAAGGGTCCAAGGGAAAGACGGAGTCAATACAGCTTGGCTTCAGGTGCGCCGCAGGAGTTGCCGGTGTTGACTACAACGTCGAACCGCCTTAGGGACTCTGGCTCCGGATTTTCTGTCGGGGTTTACTCCCTTAGCCTTTCCCCTGAAGAGGTATGCCGCAAGGCAGTGGAGGTTTTTTGGAGTCAGAGTTTTCCTTCTCTGATGTGCCCTGACTGGAAGATCGAACCAGCGACACTTAGCTCGTAGGCCGACGCTCAATCCACTGAGCTAAACCAGCCAGGGCCATCCAGCATAAGTAGATTTCTTCTTAATAGCTACTTTATACATGTTCAAGCAGGAAACTGCTTGAGTTCATGAAAAGTGAATATACTATGGTTCTTCTTCTCTTATACTAATATTCTCACAGATATCTTTTATTTTTCTTAACTAAATTTCCCTCTTTAAAAATCCAAATGTAAACTATCAAATCTTACCAAATTCTGTATTTGTGGGTACCCCAAATCAACAACTTATCTCTCAGGTCTTTCTCTCACTCTCCTAAAGACATCATATGTTAGTTATCTATTGCTGCATAACAAATTCCTTCTCCCAAACTTAGTGGCTTAAAAAACAACATTTTAAGCTCACAGTTTCTGTGGGTTGGGAACCCAGGCACAAGTTAATTGGGATCTCCATTCCAAGGTCTCTCAGGAGGCTAAAATCAAGGTGTCACCTGGGAGTGCTGTCTCACATGAAGGTACAACTAGAGAAGGATCCACTTCCCAAATCTTGAGTGTAGTTGTTGGCAGGACTCAGTTACTTCTGAGCTGTTGGACTGAGGTCTCAGTTCATCAGTGACTGTTTGTTGAATGCAACCCTCAGTTCCTTGCCAGGTAGGCCCTCGCCACCAAGGCAGCCAGAAAAGAGCCAGAGCAAGAAAGTTGGTCTTTTATAAGGTAATCATGAAAGTAACATGCTGTCACTTTTGCCATGTTATATTTGTTAGAAGCAAGCTGCTAGGTCCAGGCCATAGTGAAGCGGGGGGAGGGGTTACCCAAGGATATAACTAACAGGAGGCAAGAATCACTGGGGGCCATTAGAGAAGGATGCCTACCGTGCACTATTAACACTAAGTCTGCATTGATCTTTTAGTATAATGCTGTTAACATTTTTAATTGATGTCCTGTCAACAGGAGTAATTTGCACCTTCAGAATGTCTACATCCTTATAGGCTCAAAATATAACTGTAATTTAGTTTCCCTAACAAACTTCACACCTAACAGGAACAGATTATTTATATGTTGTTTCTGTAAATAAGGTGCCTTCGTTTTTTCCCCTGTCCCCAGGAAGGCTGGTATATGCTGAGTAATCCTTGCATCATATTAGATAGGAAATATTAATTTTTATTATACTTACGTAATTATAATTTCATCAATTTAAAACTAGCTCTGCAGAGCAAAAATGGAGGTGAGGAGTGTTAAATTATATGGGTGACATAGATCCGAAATTGATCTCATAGCTACTTCTCCAGATTGGTTTTTGAACTGTGTCAATACTCCGTTCTTGATGACATGCAAACCAGCCAAATAGAGGGCTTCTGTCAACAAGAAAGGACTTTTCCAGAGCATGTCCGGTTTGCCTGCCATCCTGGTTCTAAATGGTGTGTGATGTGACACTTTTTTGTGTCGGCTTCCCTGATCTGTTGTAGGCTTGGGTCATGTGTTTTAGTGAACTGCAGATCCTATAACCAACGTTTCTATGCAGATTGATCAGTTGGGATGTGGTCTCAGAAAGGACAAGTGGGAGTGTGTGAAGTGTAAACAAGGAAAGGAGAAAAGCTAATCAAATAGATTTCTCAGTTGGTTACCATGGAGGGCAACTAGGGAGTCAGATCTGCTGGGGATTCGCCAGAAAACCTTCCAGAATTCTCATCACACCTGTTCCACCAAGTAACCAGAGATTCGGGGTCTTTATCCACCAACACCCATTCTCTTTGTGGATAAGGGTTGACCCTGAAGTGTTGCAGACTTCCTTGCATGAAAGTTGAGGAAGTTACTAAAGGGCCAGAAAAATCTCTCGGACAAGCAAGCTAAGGGGTTCAAGGGCTTGAGGTGAGTTGCTGATGGTTTACAGGAGACTTTGCCACTCAATTTGCAGGTGAACACAGTGTAGCTGGTACACTCACTTACTGTTACACACATCCGTGCTCTTCATCAATATGGTTTGTTTCTAAGCAAGAAAGTCAGCATCCGAGGCAAGTTGTGCCTGGCACACCGAAGTTCTCAAGGCGTAGGCATCCTTGGGTGACACTGGAGGCAGCGAGGCAGAGCAGAGGGCCAGAGGCTGCAGCTGGGCCTCAGGGCACTGATCACCTTCCCCCTGGGGCTCCATCCTGCTACTGACTTCGTTTCCTCTCCTGTCACTTCCTCTCTCCCTTGAGTCACAAAATCTTATGATAGCAGATACCTTAGAGATACTCAGAGAAGCCTTTTCTATTTTCAGGGAGGAACCTGAGGCTCAAAACTCTGAGATGATGTGGCCAATTGGGCCAAGTCAGCCAGTGGCAAAGCCAAGAGCTACATACATCCCTGGCGCCTTCTCCGAGCCCTGATGCCTCCTCTGTGTTTACACAGTCCTCCAGGATTGACTCCCACCAAGGGGCCGAGACTGATCCCTCTGAAGCAGATATATGCAATTGATAGATTAGAAACTGATACGCTCAATGAGCCCAACCAAAATCTTTGCACATTTGCAATTTATCTTTTTTGAGCAGTCTGTATATTTCCACGTCGCAATATACTAATGCCTCCTGATGGCACGGTCTTTTTCATTTCTTCAAAGAGCTTTTGCATCTATTTGTGTCATTTTATTCAAGAGGCTGTAGGATTTCTTTTTAATTATAACAGACTTCTGCAGGCTAATATCTTGTGCAAATAAGTAATTACTCATGGGTGCTTCGTGCTTCTGGTTTCTGAGGTGAGGAGAAAGGCATGGAGCTGACTTGCATCAGAATGCTGCTCCACTACAGGAAATGGATGCAGTGGGGGCCAGTTTCCTGGTCATTTTCAGTAACAAGACATGAGACCGCCAGCCCAGTCAGAGACTTTTGTGTCGCATTAATTCCCAGCCTCCGATTGATCTATAGCTCCTTTTCTTGTTTTTCCCTCACCACGTGGAACCTGGAACATGATGGGGGCCTGCAATTTCCTATTTCATTTTCACTTATGATGGTCTGAACTCATAGGTAGCTGATTAGCTTCAAGAGCTTTCGCACACAGCAGGCATGAGGGCCCACAGTCTCCTGCCATGAATGGAAGGTTTCTGTCAAGGTGGCTACCGTGGAGACATCCTTGCCAACCTGCTGCCTCCACTGTGAGCTCCCATTCAAGCACAGAGACGATACTAAAGCGGGCCACAGGCCAGGGGTTGGGCAGTGAAACTTCTTGGCTTTCACTGACTCTGCTGTTCAATGAAATTCATATCCCATGCTATATTCTCAGTTGTGAAATACTCTTGGGCCCTACACTGAGGAAATACCTGTCCTTGTCCCCAGGATGTAGCGTCCCAGGGCTCAGAGGTCTCAGGTGCACAGTGAGGAAACTCAGTGATCCCTCACTTATCGTGGGTGTTACATTCTAGAACCGCCACAATAGGTGAAAATCCGCGAAGTAGGAACCTTACATCTATTTTAGTATTTACTGTACAGTACCACAAAATCCCACGATATAGCAAAAATCCACGATAAATAATTAAATATAATATTTTTAAAAATCCCACAATACAGTGAGGCCGCGATAAGTGAGATGCGATATAGAGAGGGACTGCTGTACCTACGGAAACCTCTTTGCACCCCGGAGTCATCCCAAGAGTCTAGGTATTCTTGAAGAAATGGCTTCTCTATCACTGCAGGCTGAACTGGGCTTCTGAAGGCTGCCAGCATTTTGTAGCCAAGAATCCCCCCCATTGCACACCTATCTTCCCTGTCTCAGGCTTGCATCGGGATACACTGTCGCGACTGCTGTCTGATGATGACAAAGAGCCTGCGCGCCCCCTCTCCACACTGGCCTTGCACTCGCTCTCATGAGGTTCTGAGTCCCAGCAATGATTGGGGGTGAGAGGTTTGTTCCATGCTGCCTTCCTGATCTGGCCTCCTCATCCAGCTCTAAGGAGCAGAGCCAGCTTGAAAACCCCAGTCTAGGAAGTGTGTACCCCTCCATCTTTCCATACTTCCCTTCCCTTCCCATCAAATCCCCTCTCTGGGGAACCCCAGATGGAAAGCAGGAGAAAACCTTTGCCATCACTACAAACCCTATCCACCATTCAAGGCCTTTCACTCAACGTCCGTCCAAAGAACAAGACTCTGGACTGTTTATATTAACAGGCGCTTTGTGCCAACGCCTTATTGTGGGAGTGGGAGATTTTTTGAAACATGCACGCCAATTTTGTCGTTATGTAAAATCACTATAAACTGAAAACCACTTTGAATTTTCTTTATGAAACTTTGATTTTCTTACCTTAGAACGTATTCTTCATCGTTATTATGGAAGATAAATGCACTCTACGCACAGTTCGCGAAAAACGTAATTTTCCATCTCCCACATACAATGTGTTAAACTTCCCTCCTCTCCTTCCGTGCACACAAGGATGAAGATTGAGCCTGGGGTGGGGTGGCTGGGGACAGGAGCAGCGAAGTGGAAACAGCACTCATTGCTGAGTGGGACAGCAAATGCAGACCGGGGCGGTTGTTTTTCCTCTTATCCCCCGGCCCTGACCGCGCACACTTTGGTGCCTCTCTCTCACATTAGATATCTTCTGGCGGAACCACAGTCTGCGAGTCACTCTCCAGACTCAACCCCAAAGAGGGCCGTGCCCACAGGGGTCAGGGAGCCAGAAAAGCATGGAGTGTGGCATCAGGCCAGAGCAGATGTGACGGGCAGTACAACCACTCGTGCTCTGTGAGATCTTGGCAACGGGAATGGGAGTTCTCCCGGTTTTCTTATATTAATAATGGAGGTAGTTCACAGGCCTGCGCTGTCGCAAGCTTTTCGTTTATGATGGTGGCGGCGCTTTGCTGTTGTGTTTTGTTTCTGTAAGAGCCCATCTCATCCCCGCCGACATACAGGTGTGCTTGCTACATCGAGGTTCCATGTTATGCGAACTTAGCTTACGTGAATTTGAAATAGGGCAATACAAAACTACTAATGAAGTCTTAATGCATCCACAGAACATGAAATACAACAAATTCTACTTTACATTTTTCCTCTAGGGAAAAACTGCCTGGAATTATGCAAGTTTTGAATTATGCAATGTCTTCAAGAGCTCATCCCTGGCAAGCCAATGTGAGACTAAGTCCCTACAATCTACCAAATGAGTGTTAAGATTTACATAAAGTGTCTTATCCAATTCTTCAACAACCCCACGACCCTGTAATCCTTGAGCAATATGAGATTCCAAAAGGTTAAGTAAGTTTCCCAAGTTCACTGGCCATTCAGCTAAGACTCAAATCCAAGTTGGCCTGGTTCCAAAGCTGTTCATTTCCTTCCTTTCTTTCCCATCTTCATACTCTCCCCAGTTTCTCCCCCCTCCACACACACACACACGCACACATGCACGCATTACCTAGACGAATGCCTATTCAGTAAAGCGTCACCTCGTTAGTCCCCGAAGCCTGGGATTGTCTTTCCAATACTGAGATGACCCAATTGACTCTTCTCTTCACTGGGATTGTTTTCACACTAGTGGACAATTTGCTCCCAACTCCCACTCCATCCTCATTCCTGCCCTTGAGACACGGGGAACTGCACTCGTTTGTCACTGAAAGTGCGGACACAAGGAAATAGACTATGGAAGGAGTCAGTATTCCTGTCTATCAGCTGAGAATGTGATGAGCCACGTGGCATATGCAAACCCAGGGGAGCAGATGCCCATGAGTCCTGCTGCCTCCCCTTCCTCCCTCATCACCTTGGCTCCCGCCCCCAGGTGCCTACACTGCACGAGGCTGACACTTGGGGGTACCTTTCTGTAAGTTATCCCCATGGCACCTCTAACAGTGGGTATCACCTAGTGTTCCTCAGATATTCTGGGGCTGGCAGTTCTACCATTCTCTTACCTCTCTCCTCACAAAACTCACATGGATACTTTGAAGTTTTCTGACCAAGGTAATGGAGAGAAACATATTCCTCTCTGGAAACAATATCAGTTCACTAGGCCCATGTGTCAACCAACACGCAACAAAGTGGCCCCCTGACAGTTGTTCAATTCCTGTCCTCATGAAACTTTTGTTAACAAGGAACCATTTGTGACTAGTTGGACCCTGTAGATACCAGGCTTGGGGGCACTGCCACCCAATGGCTGTTCCTGCAAACAGCACCTTTGCAAGAGTGGCATTTACTCAACACTCTACCCAGAACCCAACAAGAGCATAAGACAGAGAGAGAAAATGGAGTCCCAGTGGTGACGCTGGGTTAGGCCAGGGAGTCAGTGCTGCCACTGCCCCTCTCTGCCAAGGAAATCTGATTTTCCTGGCATTAAGCAGAGGTCATCTGTTTAATGAGGCAGCGTGGCAGTGAAAGTGTCAAGATAAAATTGTCCACCACCATGAATCTTTGGCATTAGGATTAATTCGACACCCCATATTTTTTCTGATGATATTTTTACAGTGACTGAATGGAGGTGAGAGACAAAACTGAAAATCAAAGCCAGAATTCTCATTTCCACCTTTGTTGATTACTCACTGTGTAAGGTTGAGACATGTAGTTAATAAAGTTACTTTTCTCTCCCATTAAATGAGGGTGGAGAGGGGGGTGATACACTTGATAGCACTCAATAAAAAAGCTGCCTGGAGTTACCAAAGGCCCCTGTTCCGTGTAATGGAAGCACAAGCCAGGTTCCTGTGATCAACAGGCATCTTTCATTTCAACAGCTGCATTATCAGGGTTAATTACAATTTTTCTTCTAAATTAGATAAAAAGAAGTTACACTGTACAGAAAAGAAAAGCTTCTGTTCTGGATTAGCAGTGGTTTCCATGCATAATTTGCAAATAATTGAACATTGACTCAAGCAGGTAGGTGTGACAGATCATTCCACTTAAAGAAAGAAAAATACCTTAGTATTTTGAGATTGCCCTACAAATTGCATTTTTCTCTTTTCTATTAAAATAATACTTGGTTGATTATAGTCATTAGTAATTTTTCTCCACTGTAGAGAACTTCTCTGTAGATGTTCATAACCAATCCTCCTTGACTGGCTGCTAGAGGATTGTCGCAAACTCTCTGGGGTCAGCCTATGGGCTACAAAAGTGGATATACTTTAGTTAGCAAATTGCCAGACAGGAGTGCCTTGTTCGTGAGGTATGGAGAGGGCATCTGAGCTGTAAGGACAGTTAGGCAATCCTTACACAATGATCCGCTCTTCTGTGCTGGGGATAAATACCAGGTAGAAAATGGTCCAACCCATGAACAACTGGCTTTATGATACAGAAAATTATGTCATTTTTGAATACAGACAAAACTAATTATGGGACTAAAGTAAATAAATTCATGACTTCGTTGTCCATTTTGACACTGATCTGAATGTGTAATCAATAAAAGGCTGACTCAAGAAAACTTGCCAGTTTTCAAAAATGCCAAGACAGTGTTGAAAGGACAATACTGGAAATGTCAACATGATGCCAAAACTGAGCAATGAGCTAAACACTACCATCTACTTGATCTGTTCAAATATCTGCTCTTTATTTAGTGCTGCTTAAACCTAAACCACTTGACTGGCTCTATGTCTTCACGATGTACAGTCATGAGAATAACAATATTCTCATCCTTAGTAAAAATAAATCAAAGGTAATCTGGGTATCATCAGCTATCAGCTTTTAGACAGCTTTTTTTTTCCTTTTAGTGTTCTCTTTCTCTCTCTATCTCTCTCTGTCTCTGTCTCTCTCTCTCTCTCTCTCTCTCTCTCTCTCTCTCTCTGTGTGTGTGTGTGTGTTTTTCAGTATCCAAGCCTTTATGTATAGCAGTTACTGTGAAAAGAATTCAAGTTTATATATGGCTTGAATAACGTGTCAATCAACAGAAACTATGGGGCAGTTACTATATGCACAAAGACTTGTCACTGGTGGCATAGACACAAAAAAACATGACTGAGTCTTTATCTTCCAAGTACCTATACTTGAGTTGGCTGGATAGAACATGCATATATGAAGCAAACACTAAATTCTATGATCCTAACTGTAAGTGCATTACAAATTCTAAAGAGGGGAAACACCGTTGTGGGCTAGAAGCTAAAATAGACTGAGAAAGTATCACTCTGGAGATGGAATTTGAGCTATTTCTTGAGAAATTATCTGGAAATAAAAGTATAGAAAAGGCAGGAAGAATTTCTATGCTAAGAGGAGAGTATAAGGATTTCTCAACCTTAATACAGTTAACACTTCAGGCTTGGATAGTTCTTTGTTTTGGGCGCTGTCTTAGGCATTATTGGATGTTCAGCAGTATGCCTGGCCCCTACCCACTAGAAGCTAGTGCCAAAATCCCACTCCCCAGTTAGAATAATGAAAAACATCTTCAAACACTGGGAATGTGCCATCAGGGCAACATGACCCCCAACTGAGAACCGCTGGAGTAGACACAAACTGGGTTTTTGGAGGTTTGCTTTCTCAATCTCAGAATTTATCGAACTCAGAACTGCTGAGGTTTGGTGCTAACTTCATTGTGGCCACTGTCCTGTACATTACCAGATGTTTAGCAACATTCCTGACGTCAGCCTACTAGATTCCGGTAGCACCTCCCTCTATTGTGACAGCCAAAAATATCTCCAGACGTTGCCAGATGTCCCCTGGAGTACAGAATCACATCTATTTGAGAACCACTGGGATTCTCAGTAGGAATAAACTTGACTTCCTCAAGGGAGAGTAGAATTGCTTAAACAAAGTAGAAAGTTTGTGTTAGCAAAGAGTGGAACAAGACTGAATAACTAGGGTGGACACATGCTGTGCAAGATCTTGGATACTAGAGCTTGTAATAGGCAGCCATGGTAGTTCTTAAGCAGGTGTTCTGCTAAATAAAATCAGTGTTTTAAATTTAGCCTTGTAGAAGCAAAAGGATAAAGTACCATGGAGAGAAACTGAATCCAGGGGAATCATTAGGAAGTTGTTATAATGACCAGGTGTAAGTGTTTATGGTCCCAGTTGTAGTGACATCTTTGGAATGGAGACCAAAGAGTAAACCCAAAGGTCCACAGAAAGAAATGGTGAGCTTTTGCAACAGATTAATATTAGAGATGAAGGCAAGGAAAGAGCCAATGGTGAAACTAGGGTTGCAGTGTTGCCAGTGGGAAGAAAGATTCAAATGAGATAAATGGGAAGGAGGTGCATTTCATGAGCTTGAGTTTGCAAATGCTAATTGCAGGCATTTTACAATTAACACGGGAATGCTGGTGAGAGGTCAGGTCTGAGTGATGAAGTTGGGAGTCTTGGGAACACAAAACTCTGGAATCTCTGGGACATAATACAATAAATGTATTTCTCATTCACATTACACTCCACTGTGGAATGGGTGGCCCAGAGTCTTTTTAGGAATCCTGACTTCTTCCATTTTATGACACTGCCACCTTAAATAGATAACATCCAAGGTGGCTGCAGAAGGGTCAAGTTCTAAGGACCTCATAGGAGATTTTAGAGGCCTTGAAATGGTGATATTACTTCTGTCCACATTCCGCCAGGGAACCAACTGAAATGGAAATTTTAGTTTGCTGGTGTACCAGAAAAAGGAGATGGGATTCATGAGAACTTGGCCAATCTCTGCTATAGGGGGGACGGACGGACGCACGCACGCACGCACACACACACACACACACACGAAGAAAACTATCGGAGTGGATGAACTCATTAAGGACATGAAGATTAAGAGTGAAAATTGAAAAGGAAAGAGTTCTAGGAACACAGTAACAAATAGAAGATCCAGCAAAGGACTCAGAAATGTTATTAGAAAGTTTGGAGGAGAATCAGACCTGTGTAGAGTTGAAATTGGCAAGACGAGGGGAGGTAAATTTCTATAAGGAGGAATAATGTCTGCTTTTGCTAAGACTCTTGCTTTTGTAGACAAAGAAATTCACGAATATTAGGAAAGGACTTAAACACCAACACCCCACCTCAAAACCATCATTAGCTCATTATGACAAGCATCCTGAAACTCCAACCCCTCTGCCTGGCCTTCAACGTGCTGGCCCAGCCTACCTGTCCGCACCTCGCCATGCACTTCCCAGGTAGCAAGCATATCCTGGTCACTGGATTCATCATTCCCAAGCCCATCAACTCTCCCATCTTCATGACTTTGCTTTTCAGGCTTCTACTACCCATCGAAGGCCTGGCTTTCCTCAAGCCGTAAGTCAAATGCCACACCATCCAGGAATAAAGCCTTTTCTGATTTTCCCTGTCAACATCAACCTCCCTATAGTCCACCAACCTCTTGATCTTCCCTATACTTTGGCACATGGGACCATCCATTTTGTCACCTGACTTTCTCCCTCAGTACAGCATGGGTTTCTCAAGTATCAAGCAGGGCCACTGGGATGCACAACCCAAGGACAAACCAAACAACACTATAATCTAGGTCAAGGGCTGGCAAACGTTTTCTGTAAAAGGTCACATAGGCTTTGCAGGCCATATGGCCTCTGTTACAACTACTCAACTATGCCATTTTAGTACAAAAGCATATGTAGACAATATGTAAATTAATGAGTATGGCTGTTTTCCAATAAAATTTTATTTATAAAACATGTGGTGGACCAGATTTGATCCATAGGCCATAATTTGCTGCTCCCTGACCTATGTGAATGACACTTTCTGGAGCACAGTGTGAATGCGGCTTCCTGGAGTGCAGTCTGGGAAGTCCTAGGATAGAACTAATGTGTGTCTTAGTTATTCTTGTATCTTCTATCCCATCTCCCACCAGCACTTAGTACAGGGCTTTCCATGCAGTAGGCTAGCAATGTTTATTTTTCTAAATTAAATATGCCTGAAACTCAGTGAATCCTAATAGCATTTTGAGAGCTTAATTACCTTTGAAAACTATTTTGCAAGATTGTAGTAAAGTAGTTCAGGAAGGCATCCTGGAAGCCCAAGAACCATAAAAAAAGAATGTGACAGGGGGAATTGTGAGCTGAAAGCATCTAAGGATTAGCAGCCAGAGAGAGAGAAATCTGACATCAGAGCTGGGTAAAAGCAACAAAAAGGTATTTCAATCCTGAGATACTAGCACCAGGGGACATCACACCATATGCAATACATGTCTCACAACACTCTCTAAATCCATGTGAATAATGCATTTAATACCAGCACTTCAATGCTGGAAAGAGTCAGAAACCAACCAACCAAAATGATTAAGAGACTGAAAGGATTCATTTATGAGCAGCTATAAAAGAAGCCAAATACGTGCTTGGCCTGCTGATGGCCAGAAAGAGGCGGGGAAATGGTTTACAAATTACTGAGTGTTGTAAACACCAGGAAAGGGAGGAATGACAGTCAGATCTATTGGACTTAGCTTTCAGTATGGACATATCTGAAGCATTGACAAATTCCTTTTATCGTTGGGTCTTAAAACATTTATGGGCCATCTGAATAATATATAACTGGGAATGTGATTGGTAATGTTCTATTATTAGAAGAGAATAGGATTGCTCCAGAAAAGCAAATACAAGACAAATTATTGCTTATTAAGGAAAGAAACATTCCAGGAATGCTAGGTGTGCTGAGAGAAGTGAAATGCGCTTGTAGTATATTCTTAAAAATGTCAAATATCTAAAATTGTGGGTGATGTTATATAGTGTAGAGTTGTTGAAATTAAAGCTCAAAAATGGGAAGGTGGTCAGATATTCATTCTTTCCATCCTTCCATCTTTCAATCATTTATGTATCCACCCATCCCACAGATCTAATGCTCCCTCATCATTTGCCAGGCCCTGTGCTGGTGATACAAGGAGTAATACTTCACAGGGCCTGAGAAAGAAAGAAAGAAAGAGAGAGAGAGAAAAAGAGAGAATGAGAAAAGAGAGAAAGAGAGAAAGAAAGAAAGAAAGAAAGAAAGAAAGAAAGAAAGAAAGAAAGAAAGAAAAAGTCTAAAAAATAACAGCAGATAATTTCAATAGAAAGAGATGAGAGAAAAAAGAAAAGTGGCCCTTCACCCAGACAGTAGAAAGCACAAAGGTTAGGGTGGGTGTCTTCTCAGGAGAACTGGTTTGTGAGCCAAGTCCTGAAGGATTCTGAGGAGTCTGTTAATCAGAAAGAATGAGAATGGCATCCCACGTATGGAGAGTGATAATTGGCAGGGCTGAAGATGACAAAGTGCTGGACCACTTTGTCACATCTTATGTGGGACTGACAAGTAGTTCAGATTGATGGAGACAAACAGTGTAAGGAAGATGGTAGCCTTAAAAGTAATTGGAATATATCAAGATTGTGAGTAATTTCCTTTTTCCTTGTTTTTTCTGTCTCTTCCAAAATTTCTCCATTAACAGAGTTACACACATATGTATCCAAATTGTAAATATTTATATAGCACTTATTCTGTGCCAAACACTATTCTAAGGGCTTTGCATATATTAAGTGATTTTATCCATATAAGTCAGGTACTACTATTTCACATAGAGATGAGGAAGGGGGCCACAGATAGGCTAACACTTGGCAAAGTTATATAGACCATCTGGAACAGAGCAGTGTTTCTTATTGGGGCATCTCGCTGTGGAGTCTCCAGTTCTACATCCTCTGTGCTGCTACTAACTTTCTAAGTCAAGAACCTATTTTCATAGCAGTGAGTACTATAATCCCAGTCTAAAAATTCTTCTAGCAAATAAATGTACAGTCAAATATTTGGGAGGAAGAATTTTCACAGTCCCCAAAAATAAAACTAAAAATCACCTACATGTCCTATAATACAGAATGATTAATCATGGTATGGACCATTATGCAAGCATTGGAAAGTATGATTTAGAAGAAAGTTAAATAACATGGAAAATGCTCACTATAAAGGTCAAAGGGAAATGCAAGATACAAACTGTACAATCCTACTAAAGTGTTTGTTTGTCTGGAAAGAAAATTCACCAGTCAGATTGGGGTCCAATTCCGATCTTAGCTCTGCCACTTATTAACTTTGTGACCTCGGGTAACAATTTAACCCCTCCATAACCCAGTTTTCTCATCAGAAAATGGGGGCAATACAATTGTGATGGTTAGAAAATTAATACACATAAAATGTTTAGACTACTGATTGGGAACAACTCAGTGTTAGTTACCAAAAAAACAGAAACACTTACTTAAAAATTAGGACTAGTTAGTACATATTCATCTGGCAGTTTGATAAGCATCCTTTGTAGTCCAGGGTCCAATATATTACAACTTCTAGTTATTTCCCCCTTATATTTAAAGAAATAATTGGAAGCTAAGTGAGAGGAGGAGCACTTTCCATTGCAAGTAAGAAGTACTTGCCTTGAAAATCTGCTTTATTAAATTATAAGGTGTACTAAATACCAACCAGGTACCTTCCCCAAGGCTAGTTCCCTGATGTTTTATTTTGGTTCAATGTTCTCGAATCAGGACAGTTTCAAACCATTTAAGAAATGTGTTTTCATGCCAGTTAGGGTCAACAGATGGATGAAAGTTAAAAACTGGTTTTTGAAGGGCCCAAGACCATACATAGTTTATTTCTCATCCAAGTTTTGGAATGATCTTAATTATATCTGTTTTTAAATCTTAAGAAAAAAAAAGAAAATGAGCAGTTTCAAGCATGGTGTCAACTCTATTTTACCTCAAAGCTTTGTTTTTACTTCTCCTTTCTTCATTAAGGAAATTCTTGTAGTCATCTTTGGAGCTGTTCCCAGGGATGAGGCTACTGTAGCAGATGGGCTACACTTGAGAGAGCTGGAACATGGGCTCAGGACATTGACCAGGGGATGGGCGGTGGTGTGTAACTTTCCCTGCTCTGCCCAGCATCTGCAAACGAGGCTGGCTATTTTTCTGCTCACAACATTAGGAACCGGGTTTCCCCACAAGTTTTCATGGCACCTGTCTCTGTCTGTCTCTCTTAGGTCTCCTATGTCAAAGCCATTGACATCTGGATGGCAGTGTGCCTTCTGTTTGTGTTTGCTGCCTTACTGGAATACGCAGCAGTGAACTTTGTCTCCAGGCAACACAAGGAGTTCCTGCGGCTCCGGAGAAGACAGAAGAGGCAGAATAAGGTACAGTTAAGCCGCAAGTAGATAGTCAGGTTGCACTTGAGTGGTGAGCCAGGCGATGGAACACAGAAAACAGAACACATAATGAGCAAGAAGCTACGGTTAATTTTCACCCTGATCTGTCCCACTACATTGAATTCCAATTGTAAAGGTTAGTCCTTTACAATTGGGGCAGGATTGTCACACTTAGCAAATAAAAATACAGGACACACAGCAAACTTGAATTTCAGATAAACAATAAACACTATTTAGTATATGTATGTCCCAGATATTGCACGGGACATACTTATATTAATAAATTATTCATTGTTTACCTGAAATTCGAATTTAACCGGGAACCCAGTGTTTTATCTGACAACTGTAATTGGAGCTATATACTCAATCTGACTAAATTACTTTAAAATCCTGTTGTTTGGAGCACTGAGAATTTGTGTGTATAGGTATGTGTAACTTTGTGCACATAACTTACTTGATTGACTGTTTCATCAATTGCTCTGGCTTTATGTAAATAAGGCCCCTGTGCATGTTGATTGCAACTTGAGGAATCCAACCAGATGGATCTTATTGTCTTGACTTAAACTTTAATGCGGAAACCCGAACTTGACACTGTCCAGAGGCTTGAGGTTTGAAATACATGGCTCAGAATCTCCAGTTCGCTGGTTCCCAAACATCTTGCCTAAACAATTGACTAGCCTGGGGACCTTTCTGAAGTCCCAAGCCTTGCCCACGCTCCATACCCATGAAACCCAGTCTCGGCATAGAGCACAGGAGTCAGTATTTCTGAAGTTTTCTCCCCCCAGGTAGCTGCAGTGTGTGGACACCTCGGAGAAGCACTGTTCTGGTTTATAAGCCAGTTTCCTACAGGACACCAGAAGACTCACACTTCTTCTCAGTTTTAGATTCTGGGACAGAAACATGCCCTTTGATATGGAGAATGCTAGTGCTGGTAATAATATCGTGAGAGAACTAAAGTTAAAATTTTATATACAGGAGATAAGAGACACTTCCCAACCTCTCCCCCCACCCCCAAATCAATAAATTAAACCTGCTGGCAAAGCCAGAGTTATATGCTACCCTGTCGGAGCAAAACCAAACATGTTTCATTGTCAAGTTTACTGCTTCCAGATCTAGCTATAAAACTGAGCATCTGTTGTGATTTAGATGTTGCTTACCCCGGGGAGCTTTCTATGCATATGAGCTCACTGAGTCCCGGCTACATCTACAGAATAGTTCCTGCACATACTCTGAACTGGTACCCTGCTGGTTGCCCTGTCTCTTTCCCTTCCCCACCTCTCAGGACTATTTTGTCCTGCCACAGGTCAAGAAAACACGCACACGCACACTCAAATACTCTCATTGCTATGCACGGCCGAGTTTCAAGCCTTTCTCAATTTTCTCCTCCCCGCCCCCCTATTGGTGATAACCATTTCTTCTACCTCATCCCCAGGAGTCTAACAGAAAGTGACACAAGTTTGAGGTCATTGTGCAACCCAGGAAGTTTTACTAGAATGTGGGTGTGTTTCGGCACATAAACTGTATTCCCAGAATTCCCTGGCATAGCATAGCAGGTGGCCACTGACTGAATGTTCTCCTAGACCAGAGATAGAAAATGACTTTCGTTTTGCTTCTCAAGTCTGAATAACTGGAATGCTGTGGGGAGGATTCTTAGGCTGTATCTGTATCTAATCTTATCATAAGAATCACCTGGAGTGCTTATTAAAAGTACACAGTCCTGTGTTCCACCCCAAACCTTATGAATCAGAGTCTACAGAGAGGTCACTGTGAATTACTGAAGTATTTTTAACAAGAGTCCCAGTGAGTCTTATTAAGATAAAGTAACTTTGGGGAAACGTGGGCAGTATTAGAGCAGGTAGTAGCAATGAGAAAGGCAAAGTAGTAGAAAATTAGGTTGGAGGAATAGCTAACTTCAGGTTCAGACAGGACTTTGCAGACCAGTATAAAGGAATGAATTTTATTCCAACTAATAAAAATCCACTGGTTAGCTTCAACAGAGCAAGTGCCAGGTTATTGCATGGGTAGTCTGTGAGGTCAAGAATTGCAGCAGCAGATGAGTTAGGAGGCTATTGTAGAAATTAGGTGAGAGATGCCAGTGACTTCGACTATAGTATTGGTCATGGGGATAGAGCCAAGCAGTCAGACTCAAGAGCCATTCATTCATTCCACAAATATTTGCTTCCTACTGTGTGCCAAGCACTGTCCACAGCCTTAGAAAACTGTTGAACAGGACAAAGAGCAATCCCTTGATGAAACTTACATTCCAGCAGTTTATCGTTTCGAGGCAAAGCCAATAGGTCATGCTGATGCATTTGATGTGGGAAAGTGAGGGAAAGAAGAATAGGGCTCAGATTTGGGGCTTAAGCAACTGGCTGGGCAGTGTTACTATTTAAGATGGGGACTATTGTGACAGAAGCAGACTTGGGGTAGAACTCAAATTTTATGTTTTCATGCTGTTAAATGTAGATGCCTACGAGACATGCCAGGCGAGTTGGCAAGTAATTAGATACATGTGGCATCTCTAAGGAGTCTCCCTTGAACGCCTGCCGCCATTGGCCATCTCAAGCATCCTTCTAGATTCTCATTGTGGTGCCTAAACTGTCGTTTCACTTTCCTCCTCCCTCAAACACAGCTCCATTGGAGCCTCTGAATTTTAGGTCCTTCAGCTTCATCATTGATTTCCCCAATCCCTGCTGTTACCTACCAGCCTACAGCCACAGTCCTTCTTAGTTAATGACTTTAGCACCTTTTTCACTATCAATCCAACACTCTGATTACTGTTACCTTTCCTGGGAGGTCTTCAATACCCATAGATATAACTGACCCCATCCTTGGCTTCCCAACTCCTGGACTGCCTTGCTGTCAATTTTTCTTCTATTCAACCTTAGTCATATACTCATATGGTCGTAGTCACTGCTTTGTTTTCTTAAAAAATATTTGAGAAATCCGACCTTACATGTTTTATATAGAGATGTTCTTGATTTTGACCATGCAGCTCAAAATAGCTATTCAAAATATGAAGTTTAATTAACCAAGTTAAGACTTGAGGGAGAGGCGGGGAGCAAAACAAATCAGGCTTGACCTTTGCAGTCAAGGCAGTTATTGTCATTGACAATTCAAGTTTTGAAAAAAAAAAAAAAAAAGAGGAGACATTTCCAAGTATTTGTCCCTTAGGAAATGGCATCTTTTTCTCTAAGGTAGCACTTTTCAAGTTTTCTGAGTCTGAACCATAGTAAGAAAAAAAAGGGTAACAAGAACTAACACTGCTTGAGTGCTTCCCATATACCAGGCACTGTTCTAGGCACTTCCCATTAGAGTAATTGATTTAATTCCCACAACTGTGTGAGCAGTGTGATCAACAACGTAGATTACCATAAAAAGTCCTGGCTTTGCCTATTTTCCTGATGCCTTGTGTGATTTAGCATAAAATAACCTGAGATGGGTGTGCTTGCCCTGCTCTCTGTACATCTATGTGGTTTCTGCCATGGTATGATCTTCTGGGGCGGGGGTATACATGTGCAGTGCACAGGTTCTCACTTTCGCATGTAGTGTCGCCTAGAAAATAACCATCATTATCCCTGCCCTGTTCTTGGCCCTTTACAGAAGCAATGTCATCATTGACACTCTTTCCAGAATAGCTCAAAGGGGCTTGCTGCTAAAATTCAGGGCACTCTGACACAAGAGGCTGGAGATAATTGGTTCCTTTCCTTGGTCTCTGTCAATGGTTGGACTCTCCTGTCCTTCTGGCCACTAGGGGTACCAGTTTTGGTCCATGACACAACACAAAAATCTATGAAGCCACTAGGCCATCAGTTGGTGAGGTCGGTGAAAAACATGGAAAATTCCATGAATGTGAAATAAATTTGAGGCCGAACATTCTTGCTGTTAAATGTCTGAATATTCATGATTGAATGGTTTTGTTATATTTACGTGATATAAATGCATAACTTTTATTGTTTGATAATACCTTTTTAATTTTTTCAATAATTAACATCATAAAGCTGTATTGTCTGTTAGTACCACTTTCCACTATCAAAATTGTCTTTGAGCCCTGGCTGCTGTGGCTCGGTGGACTGAGCGTCAGCCTGTGAACCAAGTGTCACTGGTTCGATTCCCAGTCAGGCCACATGACTAGGTTGCACGCCAGGTCCCCAGTTGGGGGCGTGTGAGACGCAACTGCACATTGATGTTTCTCTTCCTCTTTTTCTCCTTTCCCCTCTCTCTAAAAACAGATAAATAAAATAAAGTAACCTTGTTAAAAATAAATTAATTAAAAAAATTGTCTTTGGATAAATTAAGTGGTCATCCTCCCAGTAACGAAGGCAGTGTTCTTATCTCCATCTTATAGATGAGGAAACTAAAGCAAAATGTCCAAACGCCACACATGCAGGCAGTCTGGCTCCAGCGTCCCTGACTTTAACTGCTGCTGCTCAGTTTACATTTTACATCTTACATTAGGATCCATTCTGTGTGTGTGTGTGTCTGTCTCTGTCTCTGTCTCTCTCACTCTTTGTCTTTCCCATTCTCTCTCTCACACACACACACACACACACACACACACACGAGACACCCCTAATGCACTCTAATACAGTATTTCCTCACTTGTCGCGGGTATTACATTCCAGACCCCCACTTCCCCCGGCGATAGGTGAAATAGGAACCTTCCATTTATTTTAGTATTTATATATATTTTAAGGCTTTATAAACCCGTCCCACACACTTATAAACCATTCCCAGTCCCTTATTAACCTTTTCCACTCCCTTATTAACGTTTTCCACACTTGTATAAACACTACTTATGCTCTTTAACATATTCTACACTCTTAAACCTACGTCACTTTAACAACATACACATACAGTACCAAAAAATCCGCAATAAATAATTAAATACAATATTTTAAAAATCCCGCGATACAGTGAGGCCACGATAAGTGAACCACAATATAGAAAGGGACAACTGTATGGGGTCTCTTCACCTAATTAGGCAATAGGCTATTAAAGGGAGGCCCTGATCAAAATGTCTCAGGTGATGTTAACTTGGGAGAGTAAGCATTCAGTACTCTTTTTTTTTTTTTCATGATTTTCTCTCCCTTCCCCATCCTTTTCTAACCTTTGAATCTTAGGTAAACTGTTAATTCCTCAAAAGAGAATTTCCTGATCCTACATAGAGCTGAAATAATCCCTCTCTTTCAAGCATTCACAGTGCCTGATTTGTTCCTTTTTATAACATGTGTGACTCCTACCTGCTTGCTGTACATGAATATAAAATTAAGATGCTGATGGGAGATACTATTTAGGACATTTTATCTATTAATACCTGAATCCTGCTTTTCACTGATCATCTTCCCATTGACCTACTGGAGGGAAATAAACTTACAAGGACAATGAGCTACCTTATTTTTATCCAGGTATCAGCCTCAAATAGCAATGCAACATCCCAGAAGGGAACCAACTTAAAAGAAACCCTTGTCCCTCCACTTGGTTGTTCCAGCAGCCCTACACTATCTGTTTCTGTCCCAAAATTCCAAGGGTCTTAGATATTCCCTTTCCAAGAGAACACCGGGCCCCCCTGATGAAGGGTAAAAGACAGGGACTCAGAGCAAATAGTCACCTGGGAGTGGCTTATTTAGATCAACAGGGTCCTGGAATGTTCTCAGACTGGGGTAAAAATGTCCTCCTCTCTTCCTAGAGACATCCCTTCAAACATTTCAGGAGAGTGAGCTAGCAGGTCTTCTCGCATCTTCTGAGACAAACAGATCTAGTCCTTCCTGTGACAGGGCTCACAGCCCCTCAGACACTGGCCACCCTTTCCCTAGTTTGCTAATGAGCATCTCAAAGTATGAGTCACGTAATCTGAAAAATAGTCACAGTATCAACATGTAACACAGAAGAGCAGTAATAGCTCCTCTCCTTATGTGCACTTTTAAATAGAGAACTAAATTACAGCGGTGCTTTTAAGTACTCATATGCTGCTATTGGCTCATTCTGACCTTGCTAACGCTTGTTAATTTCCCAAGTCTTTTTGTCCTGTTATTAATACGAATAGCTATCAAGTTATCTCCTGATTATGTGCTTGTTGTTTCTTTTCTAACCTACAAAAAGGACTATATTTCTCCCTGTGAAATTTCCCCTCATTGTATTTGGCCTGTTTTCTAGACTGTATTCCTTTTTTTTTTGATACTGATTTAGAAAATTACTAGCTCCCTCTTTAAAATCAATAACCATATCCTTAAGTGAGGATAAAAAAAAAAAAAAAAAACAACCACTAAAATTGGTAAGTAAGCAGCACTTATTTTAGCCAAAAGAAGGATGTTGAGTGTTTTGTGAACAGCCCAGTGACCTTCTTTTTGCCTGTGCTTAAGACAAAATTATGAAGAGGTCTTGTGTTTCACTTTATCATGGTCTCAGATGAACCTTGTCTGAGGCTGTTATTCCGAGATAGCTCTAAATTTCGGAGCTGTGATGTTCGCCTCCTAAAATGAGAGGCTAAGCGGCAAACATTCAAATGGAGGCTCTATAATTGACCAGTTCCGTGTCCTTGGCAGGTTACTTAAAAAACAAAACACCTCTCTGTGCCTCGCTTTTCTCATCTTAAAAACAGAGTGAACAGTATTCACCTCATAGGATTGTGGTGAGAATAAAATGAGTCCCATGGATAAAGCTTATCAAGTAGCCCCGGCACATGGAAATGTCTCTGTTTAGTGATTGCTCATTTCAGTATCTACTTTTTCTACCACAAAGGTATGGAGCAGACACTGGGTCATGGAGCTTTTGCTCAATTTATTGGGGAAACATGTTTTTCAAATTAAAATCAAGTATCTTGGAATAGCTGCAAAAGTCTGCCTACGTACCCCCCACCATTTTCCTCCTCTTTCTTTCACAGAGAGAAATTAGATCGCACAAGATGTGACCCATGTACAGCTATTTTTATAATCACAGGATGGAAATAATGAGTTTGTGCTTTTACTCTAGTGTCTAAACAAGAAAAGTGGGAAGGATTAGGAACAAGCTGATATCTTCCATTTTACCTCCCACTGGTTCTGGCTTTGGCTGATCTACATCTTAAGTACAAGGGCACTTTCCCAAAAAGTCGAGAACCCATTAAGGCCCTGCCAAGTTGATTAGAATGTAAACTGACTTTCAAAGAAGGCTGTTGATATGCAGATGTCATCACTAAGCCTAATCAACCAAACAAATCTAAGCAAATGAGGAACCCACTGAACTGTAATCAAAGGAGGGTCAACCTTTGAGAATCTTGCTTAAGGCTGCCCACTTTTTCTCTTTTCCAAAGGCTTAGAGCAGTGGCACTCACCCTGGACAAGTCTGCCCAACAAGGTACATGAAGCGAGACATATGTTTGGTTGTCACATCTAAGGGGAGGCGCTACTGCTCAACATGCTGCAATGCACAGAACAGCCCTCACCACAAAGAATTATCCAGCCCTACATGTTGATAGTACTACCGTGAAGAAAATCCTAGTTTATAACATTGTGAGGCTACACTTCTCAATATGAAATTGTCTTAATTATTTAGCTTCTTGTATGCAAATGTTTCTCCCTTGCATGCATCTGCCCATTAAGCCAGGAGCAAACTTTCAGTTCTACTAACCTCAGTCATAGTCAATTCCTGCATGATTCACATACAGGTCAGGCCCATTGGGTGATGGGCACTTGCATTAGAACAAGGCAAATTCTATCCAGCAGCCCATCTTAGAAAATATGATTTGTTCAAATTCACACTCAATTAAGTACAAACAAAAATTAAATCTGATTGGCTTCCTTCATTAAGTAAAGACATAAATCACGTGGATGCACACACCACATGCTCTACATGAGATCTCTGATGCCGTGCATAGTTTCATGCATGAAATAAGGCAGAGCTCACATCTGGGAACTATTAGGTTCAGACTCTGAACTGATATCAAGATTCTGGGAGATGAAGATGCTTGTATGTGGGTAGGAAAAATGAAGTTCTTTATCACACCTTCTTAGGGAACGTAGTGTGGTGTGAAGAGTCATAACAAAAGCCTATTTTTAGGATTAACACCTAAACATGTGTGTTGAACAGGCACACACAATGGTGCTTAGTGTTAAGGAAAAGGGAAGGCAGTAGGACAGCGTTAAACAAAGAGAACAGCAATTTCATCCACTCCCGAAAGAATCCAGGAAGAATTTTAGATTGGGTTTGTTACCAATAGCAGAAGAACGCACCTAAGAATCCTTATTAGTTAGTCTATCAATAAGCACAGGGACTGAGAATAACCAGTAACAAGTGCACTAGTCCAGGTGCAGACTGCAACAGTTGGCAGACTGGCACTGGTGTATGGACTACACCTTGATCTTTCTACTCTAGATCAGTATTTCCCAAACTGGTGCACAGGGGAGTCACCTGGAGGCCCAGGTAAAACACACACCTGCGCGCCCAGCCCGAGAAAGTCTGACTTGGTAAGTCAGCACCTGACACTTGAACTTCCCAACAAGCAGGTACCAGGTGATGCTGATGCTGCTAGTCCAGAGAACTTACACTTTGATTAGCGTGGGGCCAGAGGATCCCTAAAACAACTTTCAGTAAATACAGTGCTGTGATTACCTCATACCTTTGCTACTAATGTGCCCATAGTCATGTTGAGGACATTAACTGCAGGAATTCCAAGGTGGGAAACTAGCCATTGAAAGATTAAGAAACAGAAAAGAAGGTGCGCTGTAAAGACAATTTTTAGACTGGAAATCTCTGCAGATGTTTTTCCTTGTCCTTGGGAAGGAATCTCTAATATCCATAATCTTGGCTTTTTCCCCCTCTTTCAAGAAGAATACAGTGAAACAGTATGTGTTCTCTTTTGTCATTTAGCATTTTTTCATATTCTGCCACATGTCTGCACAAGGTATTTAAAGAGGATTTCATAGATCATTAATTAAGATTACAACTTGCTTCCTTAGCAAGCAGGATGTTGAAGAGGTTGTAACTTCTTCCCCAGGGAGGCGAAGGCATGTTTGTTTTTTGCCTTAAAGGTTGAGAGATTTAGATGAGTCTTTAACAGACTTGTGTGGATTAGGGGTTTGGACTTAATTGTGAAAGCGAGCAAGAATAAATAAATGTCATGGTACTTTGTAATTTCCCTAAACCACCAGGGTAGAGAGCCGATGCTTGTCAGGAACATAGAAGCCTGAAATACTTTTATGGTGTTTTTATTCCAAGCTTGTTCCAGTTTGCTAGGTATGGTAGGCTGTTATTTTGGGGCTTGCAGTATGGAATTCTCTTTTTGCAAGATGCAAAGAGGATTGTTGAAGCAGCCTGCAAACGAAATCCCTGTCTTTTTAGTGTCTCTCTCAAATTCTTCCTTCCATCTCAGGCTACTTCTCATTAGGTCTATTTTCTTCACTACCTTCCTTCCTACTAGAGCATACTTTTCTGTCTCTAATTTTCATCTTTTCATAATTTTTTTCCCTTACCCCCAACCTCATCTCTTCTGATGATCTCATTTTATTCATTCATTCATATCCTTAGTGTAAATGCACTGCATAACTCCTACAAGATATCCACAATATATCTGGCTCTCTGGATGCTCCCAGTCCAGGGAGAGAGAGACTAATAAGCAGACCAATAACCTACGTACATATGACACGCATTGTCATAGAGGCCATAGGAGCGCTATGGGAACACACCGGAGGGACCCTGTGGTAAGCACAGTCAATGTCCCACCTACCTCCCCATGGCACTCATTGTTTCCATGTACAATTATGGCTTCCTCCTCCAAGCTGAGCTCTGCCTTGGTGTGGGGAGAAAGAGGGCGTCTTTCTCAGGCCCCAGAAGCATGCTCAGGTTTTGCAGGGCAAGTCGGAAATACTGAGGGTTGCTCCGAGAGTGGCCAAGCACCAATAATAGCTGGAGGCTGGGGATAAATATTCCAGCTTCCCTGTCCCCCTGAGGCACATTGTGTATTGACTCTCAGCGGTCCGCAATGGGGCTGGGATTGAGCCCCAGTTGCCCACACTACAATGTGCTTACTAATGCACCTTGAGCTGATGGTCTTCCCTTGCCTCTGCTGCTGCCTCCTGAGATCATCTCCAGATAAATGATCACACTCAAATGCTTGTCTTAGAGCCTTTTAGGAAAAGCCAAGTAATACAAGCATTAGGACAATGCCTGGGCTCCCTTGGAGCTGAGTAACAAGACAGGAGGCTGGAGACCTAGGCAAGCAAAGGTTCCACACCATGCTAAGAAGGCTGGACTGCCTTCTCAGGGCAATGGAGAGGCAACTAAGGGTTTTGAAGTAGGGAGGCTGGCATAGTCAAATCTTCATTGTGGACAAAACAAAAATCAATGCAGTTGGGCACTGCAAAGAATGATTCAAATGGAGCAGGACAGCAGGCAGGAAGAACAGGAGTAGGTGCTAGCTGAAATCAAAGCCAGAGATGATGAGGGCCTGGGTGGTACCAAGAAATTAAATGACTTCTAAAAGGGGTAAGAAAACCAAATCAATACAGTATGTAGTAATTGAACCTAGGGAATGTAAAGAGGAAGAATCTTAAGATAACTTTCAGGAGGATGGCTTTATCAAGAAGGGAGATGTCATGTGGTGGGGTGAAGACTGGCTGGGAGAGGTGCATATATTAAGTTCAGCAAGGGCTAGACCGAAATGTAGACATGGAGGTGAAGGTGCCATGAGGTGATCTAGAGATCAGGGGACAGCAGTGACCACACAGACAGGCTGGGGACTCATCGGGATACAGACAGAGGTGACAGCAAGGTAATGTGGAGGACATTGCCCAGGAGAAATCCAAAGGGCGAGAAGAGAAGGAAGTGGCGGGGCAGGGAAAAGAAGGGGGCTGAGGACAAAGGCCTGTGAGGACCAGCACATCGGAGACAGGCAGGGGACGAGGGAAAAGCAGGATTGTGTGATCACTCAGAAGGCAGCAGAAATATAGTCAGGAAAAGTTCCCAGTGTCTCAAGATGCATAGTTCAGATAAGGCCAAAGCGAAGAGGTTGCCACAGCTTGGAGAAACTCAAGAGCATGTTAGCGACCTCAACAGGAGGGTCGGCGGAGAGGTGGAGGCAGACACGAGATATCGGGGAGCACAGAGGTGAAAGGGGAGGTGAGTAAGTGAGAACACTGAGTACAGTCAACTTTTCCAAGAAAAAGAGAAATGACTGAGTAGGTACATAGACCCTGAGTCTGGCTTGTGTCTGTTTTTAAGGAGAGACGTGAGGAGCACTTAAAAGCTGATGAGAGAAGGAAGGGAGAAAGAAGGAGTACGGTTTGGGATGGGCAGGCAGGATGCTGAAGAAGTCCACACTTGATGGCATCTCACTGTTTTCTGTGGCAGAGGAAACATGTTCATGTGCAGAGAGTAAATAAGAAAGTGACAGAGCAGAAAGTGTGAGAGCAGTGGGAGAGGTTCGAAACATTGGCGAATTGGGAAATGTGTCGCCAGGGACCCACGCCAAGTTTTCCTAACAGCCTTACAGTTCAGCTGGGCTGGAGGTTTACTCTGTTAGGGCATCAGGGTGGCAGATTGAGGGCCGTTTGCCAGAGGGGCTCAGTCAGCAACTTGGAACAAGAACAAAATGGCGGGTCCCAGAACTGAAGCAGTGGAACCAAGTGGAAGAAAAATGTGGGACCCCTTGTTGAAAAATCCAGAATTTCAAGGTGACAACAGCAGAGCATGATACCAAGAACAGGACTCTTCTGAACATGCGCACCGGTGTGTCTGCGGTCACATGCTCATGAAGGGTGAGGGTGTCGCCAGACAGCATGGATGAACGGACAGAAGTAGGACTCATGTGATGGTCTGGGGGCGGAGGGTTAGAGAAACAAATAATAATGCAAAGAGGAGAAAAATGAGAGCGAAATGAGAACATTTGATATATAAGTGAAAACGTGACCAATAAAATACAGCAGTTACCCGACCCCCTCCCCTGCTTATTTTTCCAATAAAAGTTACCTCGGGCATTTAAAATGATCCTTTATATTTCTATCATTATCAAACGTAGCTGAAGTTCCAGTTTTGTGTTGCACATAGTCCATTTTTACTACAAAGGGAATTCAGTAATGAAATCAAAAGAAAACCTTGAATCATCTAGTCTTCTGCGGTTTTATGCTAGGACAGACAGACTCACAGACAAATGAGGTATAAGCACAAGCTTCACTGACAACCAAGGATGCAGCACCAGGGAACTGACCGTTCATCTGGGGCTTCGGACACGACTAGGAATTTGACAGACGGAAACGGGGTGAGGAGCATGCACAGGCTGAGGGAACAGTTATGCAAAGGTTCAGAGGCAAAAAAAAAAACCAACACGGCACTTTCCGGGGATCAGAAAGAGCTGCGTTTGGCAGGGCGCTGGGGATGAGTGGCAGTGAGGCCTGAGCGGAAGAAAGACTTCAATTGCTCATGAAGTGGGAGCTGCCACAAGGCTTTTAAGATACTGCAATCAGAATGAAACTATAGAAATATTACTCTGTATAGAAAGGGTCAGACTGAAATGAGGCACAAGATCAGAAAAACGCCGCTTCAAGCATTGCTGTTTAACCACACTTTTAATTGTACAATCAGCCTACACTTACCTGCAGGTCCCTCCCCGACCCCGGAAGCACAGGCCATTATGAATACATGCTAGTTCATCTGTTTGTAATTGCGTTGGAATTACCTTTCCAAATCTGGGATACGTACCGAGACCTTAGCAAAGCTTGTCAAACAGTCATAAGTACAAAAATGCCTTTGTGGTTTGAATTAATTTGCACTAACAAATGCTTCGTATCATTGCTATAACATCACCATAACTTGGGTGCCTTAAAAGAAGACACATTTATTATCTACAATTCTGAAGGCCAGAAATCCAATACGGGCCTCACTGGGCAAAAAATCAAGGTGTCGGCAAGGTTATGTTGCTTTTGGAGGCTTGTGAGAGTTCCTGGGATTTTGGGGCTGAGCAAGGAAAAAGATACACTCACCAGAGGTGGTATCACAGAACAAGCTGTAAGGAATGGGCTTGTCTAGGGTCGCATGGCAGGGGGGTCTCTCGCAGCATGAGATGGTCTGCAGGCTTACAACAGGGAACTTACCACCCAGAAGGGAAGAGAGTGTCAGAAAGGGGACTTACTGTCTGGGTGACGTTGTTCAGCAGGATGCGGGGAGTATCTGTGTAGAGCTCCGCAGGGCAGCAGCAGCTTGAGGTGTTATCATCACCAGTTGGCAGGCTGGAGAATGGGTAAAAATATGCTTGCTTTGGCCATTTGAAACATTGTCTGACATGTAAATTTTCAGTCTGGTGGCGGCAGGCTTTTGAGCTAACGGATCTCAGCCTGCAAAGAAGTAATAAACAAGCAATACGCAGTGGTCACTTTTGTCTCGTTTCTGTAACAAAGTTCTGGGGGAGAGTCTGATTTCTTGCCTCTTCCAACTGCGAGAGGCCTCCCATGTCCTTGACTTCCAGTGCCCTTTCTCCCTCTTCAAAGCACACAATGTTGCCTCTCTCCGACCGCTCCCATTGTCCAGTCTCCCTCTGACCACAGCTGAGAAAGTCTCCACTTGCAGGGCCGTGTGATTAAATTTGGTCGCACCTGGGTAACCCGGGGCCTTCTCTCCATCCCCAGTTCCTTAATCACACCTGCAAACTCCCTTTGCCCTGGTTAACCTATTCACAGGTTCCGGGAATGAGGACACGGGCATCTTTGGTGGCCATCATTCTGACAACCACGCACAGCCATGTTTCCTGGGAGCATCTGAGAGGGTCTGCAGGGCACTCTAGTGTGCTCCATGCATACTCCAGGCAGGCCAAAGTGCCAACTGGTGAACACCCCAGCAGTGACCCTCGGCCATGGAGAACTAGGGGGTTGGTGCCCTCACACCCCGTGGTAGGTCAAGTCTGAGCCCCAGAGATCTGAGTCATGTTCGCCAACAGCGGTGACCCGCTGATCACCCACACGCCCTTTACTGACGTTCCTCCTTTCCCTGGCCCACGTCCTCTCTCCCCCGCAGCACGTCTGATACTGCCTTCCAAATAAACTACTTGCACACCCCGTCCTTATCTTGGGGTTCCTTTAGAAAGAACAAAAGCAAACTAAGGTGCAATGCCTCCTGGGCTAAGGATCTTATGTCAACCACAGTCCAATTTTACCCCCTCCTCTGCCTCCTCACGAATCACCAAACGGATCTCAGGGTACCTTTGGTGCCCAAAGTGTGGAAAAAGAGGGCTAGGGGTATAGAAGGAGCAGCAAGTGCCATCCTTGAAGGCAGAATAGTGCTTTCTCCAAATTACAGATAAACAGCTGAATTTCAACTACTGCACCTTCCAGTTGGCGTTACTAAAATAACTTTGTGCTACTGGGTTTTCCAAACAACTTGACAGGTTTCATAACACACTTCTATTTCTTTATGTCCCCGAAATTAAGCCTGTGCCTTTAGTTCTATTAATATCTTAGAAAGTCTATGATGACAGTTATCTCAAACCTTCTCACTTAACTGCCCAGTTCTTAATTGCTCTAGAATTCTTTGTGGTGACACAAACTACGCTTATTTCAACACAGCTGGACTCATAAAAATATCAAACTGCGCATGAGAGAAGTCTGGGGCCTCCCTGATGTTACATTAAAGAGATGTGGGTTTGCCTAATCACTGTATTAATTTGTCTTCTATCAATATTATAGTTTGTAACAAGCTCACCTGGGAACAAAACACTTAAGTAAAGCTGCTGCTATTTCCCACTTAATTGATGTATTATCAGCAGAAGCAAGTGCTTCTGATCCTGGCTCTGTTCAGAAGTAAGTATTAAAGAAATGGCCCCCATTTCCTTCGTTTTCACTCTGCGCTGCTGAACAACCGTAAAATTCATTTGTTCAACAAATACTTTGTAGAATGCCTGCTTAGTACAGAGGGCTGTTGTAGATAAAGGAGAGCGAGTACATGGAAACGGCTTGAAACCTGTTTGAATGCGGCTTTAGAAATCAACAAGAGGAAACAATTAAGTGCAAAGTGTTTCTAACATGAGGAAAACAACATCAACCGTAATAGTTACAGTTGGAGTCCTGGCAATTTCTCAAAAGAGAAAGTACCTGCAGCTGATGAGGAGGAGCTATTCTCAAGGAAGAAGTGGCATCTGCAAACTTCATTTCATCTTGGAATATTAACTGTAAATTATCCTAAGCTCATCATGCTATTGTGAATAAATGAAATAGAATTAAATAAGTGAATAGGTCATGAAAATTCCACTCTTAACGGTGGCATTCAATGCCCACCAGAAAATGGCCTCATCCTCCCTTGCTGATTGCCTATCATTTGCATCAGATAAACCTGATTCCCACAATGAGACAGTCAAGATGAAAGTGACAGTCAGTGACCTGGAAATCTCCCTTGGTCTAATGCAGTGGTTATCAAGCAGGGACTATTTGTCCCCTGCCCCAGGGTGCACTTGGCAGTGTCTAAGGCACCCTTGGTTCTCACGACTTGGGAGGGTGGGAGACTGTGTGCTGTCGGCAGTGAGTGGATGGGAGCTGGGCAATGCTGGTGAACATCCCATAATGCACAGGACGCAACACAGACATGCTGTGCACACAGAGGACTGAGCACATGCTGTGCACACAGAGGACTGAGCTTTTGGACAGAAAAGTGTTTTAAAAGCTTAGCTTCATAATTACAACCTGCTTATGAACAAAGATACCACTCCTGTCAGGAGTAATTAACTAGAGCTAGTATAACCCAAAAGATGATACAGCCAGAAAAACCTTTAAATTAGAAATTTCCTCTTTAGTTAGTAGCTTTTTCACTCTATACAGGCTTCTTTTATTTACACTGGAGAGTACACAAGGGATCCAAAGTCTCGTTTTCTGCACTGGTAACAGGCACGAATTTTGTTGAGTGTATAATTTAATTGCTTTTCAAAAAGTTGACAGGGTGTAAACATTAGTAGGCTAAGTTACTGAACATTCCCACTTCATTTCATTCTGCTGCTGGATTTACTCAAGAGCAGTAAACATCACACCAGAAATGAGCCTTATTTTCTAGAGATGAGCTAGCCCACGAGAGCAAGATTCTCAATCCTGGCTGTGCATTTTAGTCACATGAGGACTTTTTAAGATTTCCCCTGAGTCCAGACCCCACCCCCAGACCAATTGCATCAGAATTATCTCTGGGGATAGAAAAAAACCAAAACTTGATTTTCTCAAGGCTTCCACTTGATTCCAATGTGCAGCTGAGTTTAAGAATCACTGCTCCAGATCCGTGCTTTCTTAAAGTATTACTTGATGACTGGCCACACCAGCATCACCTGGGGCTTGTTAGAGACAGACTCTGGGGGCAGGGGCGGGTACCAGGGACCTAGGGAATCAGGATCTGCATTATAATAGACCCCTACCCTGCAGGGGGGTAGGATTCGCAAGCACACAAAAGCTTGAGAAGTGCTGCGCTAGAGCACATTGCAAATAGTCCATTTAAAAATGTACACATATTGCAATATGCACAATATAAAACAAGGCACACTATTAAGGCATGGAAAAATGCCCCAAAGCTCTAAATAAAATTAACTTGCACTTAATGAAAAATGTTAAGTTCGTCACTGTGGCTGCTTGTGGTTTTTTTGGTAAATTTTATTTCTTTTTAATTATGAGATATCTCAAGCATATAGAATAATGTATTTCTATGTTGCTTGTTGTATTCTTCTTCTTAAGGGGAGTAGTTGTAGCTTCTCAGTGGCCTAGGATTACCATTCTGGTGTTGGGAGCCAAATGGGAACCCCATGCAACACCTCTTCTTGTAACTGAGAAGGTGCGGTCTCAGCTCTGGGTTTACACACACAAGGGGGAGAGGATCTGAAATGCCATCCGAAAGAATCCATGCCAGGGCGAGGAGTTTCACCTTAGTTAACAGGACTGAACCGTGCATACATGTATCATAGTAAAACAATGGTTCTAAGTAGTCATACGGCTTTATTCTGGAAAGTACAAAATGCTTCCAATGAAGGTCGTTTGGCAGTAATCTCTCCACAGGGAATTTATGAGGTTTGCTACGTGTCGTACAGCCAGTTTCTGGCTGCCAGACTTTAGATTCCTTAATTCTCCATGGAATCACTTCCTGTGATGAAAAAATCAAAATCAAAATCCCTGTCATAAAGCCAGCTTTCTTCATCCCAGCCAAGTACCCTATCAACACGTTTCATTATAGCACCCTTTTGTGGACTCATTCTGCCATGTGAACTTCTGTCCTCTTAAAAAATATGTACCGTTTCCCTTCAAATCACACAAAGAGACGGGAGAGCAGCACGACACGGTGAAATAGGTGTCAGCCAGGAGTCTAGGTGACTGAATTCAAATCCTGGCCGCTATTGTATCTGCAAGGTAATTCGGAGCCAGGCTCTAACCACACTGGATCTTAGTTTCCTCATCTGTAAAGGGGTGTAATGAAGCTCTTTCTCGTGGGATTACTATGAGGCATAAACAAGATGATCCGTGTGAACAACGGTGCCTTGCACACAGCCAACGCTCATCAAATATTCCCTTTCCCTTCACCTGTTTTGTAAAAACCCTCAGGAGGATCTCAGATAATCCTCTTACTAGCAGAGGCTATTATTCATCTTTCGATCTAAAGAGTCTGTCCCATTGTCTGGTACACAGTAGGTACCATTTGCTGAATGAGTCGCTGGCTTCTACTGAGGGCTCATAGCTCAGTGATCTGGAAGTGGAAAACCAGCCAGGACGACGCCATCAGAAGTCATGGCATTTCTTATATGGGGCACTTTAAATGTAGATAGCAATGTCTTCTTAAGAAGCAAGCCCACTGGCCTCTCACTTCTAGCCCACTGCACACACCTGTGGGAAAACAAGTGCCCAGCTACGTGGAATAGCATAATAGAGCTCTTTAGGTAAACTGATGTTCTTGTTCTCATATAAAATGTCCTCTGACTCTTTAAAATAATCTTGTGCATTATTTTTATTAATTCAATTGCCCACTATTTAGTACACGACAAACTCAGAACTATATTGTTAAAACCCAACATAAGAAATGCAGGCATTTAGGAGACAATAGAAAAAAAAAAAGGTGTGGTTATCACTAAACAGAGCGGGAGAAAGCAGGAGGAAGAACCCTCCTAGAGGGAGTAGGAGGAAGTGTCACAGGAAGTGTCTCAGCCCAGCACGATGCCTGGTGCACATTGGGCCCTTTCCCAGACTCCCCGTGACATCCCAGCATCTTCTCAAGCAGGACGGCTGAGAGCTGCCATGAGTTGAAACAGAGTGTCTGAACCCCACGTCAAGACACTCTGTGCATTTGGAAGCCTCCCTTTCTGAATTCCCCATGACTAGCACATGCCTGTCATATGGTAAATGCCCAGAAAATATTTGACAAATGAACACTGACAGCGAAGAAATCAATCCAGACCATTAAACGCAGTACTTGTCAAATAGTGGGGTATGATTGACTTGTCGGCCATGAAGTCAGTTCAGTGGCTCGCCATCAGCTTTTTTAAAAAGTAAAAGTTAGGGAAAAAAATCAGAAAATAGAAGAGTACATTCTGCTTTGGAAAAGTAAATACTACTTCGTGAGACTTTTGTTTCTGTTAGAGATGTTCATGTGTGTGCATGTATGTGATCTGGTTGGTAATGGAAAATGTTTTCTACTTTGGGTCATGGCCAAAAAAAAAAAAAAAAAAAGTGCATTCAGAGTATATCAGAGAAGGGAAACAAGTTCGCCCAAGTTTCCATGGCTTAAACCTCTCAGATATCCTTAGGTGAGTCACAAGTTCAGTGGCATGGGCTTCTTTTTTGGTTGCTATGATTGTAGGGACAGGAGCATAGCTGGCACCTCACTTAAACCCACCAAGCACCTCGCCCTGGTTTTGTCAGCCCACACCCACCCCTCCCTTCACCCAGGACTGGGATGCCCATGGCCTGGCTTCATCAGGCAGTGACCTGTGCGGGTAGCGTGGAAGCTGTCGTTTTCAGCTGGGTGTGGCAACTGCCTTACAAGGGGGTACACACTGGGGGAGGGGAAGAAAAAAAAAAAAACCTACCCAGGGCTTAAGTCTGTTTTCTAGGAAAATATATCTCCCTATAACCACAGAAGGTTTCCTCTCGGCCCTGATTATAACTATTGCACTGACATCTTCGGGAAGGAAAAGAAAGCAGCCTCCTCATTAAGTGCCAGTGCTACATACTTTCACGCACTTTCTAAACTAGAAACTCAGTTGGTAAATAATTAGATCAACAGATACTTGGTATTATTTTCAAATTGTGCCCAATTTCTGTCTTCTGTGTTTACTGCAATCAATCTTCCCTCTGGGTATACAGACAAGTTTCTGTCTGAAATCTTAAATCTGGTAACCATAGTAATGAAACAGAGAGAAGGTGAAATCTTGGAAATGTACTGCAGATACTCTTTAAAAAAAAAAAAAAAAAAAACCTTCATTTTACCCATTATTTTCCATTTTCCGTTTCCTAATTATTTTTGCAAGAGTTGCTTACAAGGAGCTATAGTTGAAGTGCTCGTGAAGAAATGGCTGCAGGGAAGGGAGGAGGGAGCGAGGGGATAGACAATCTGCAAAGCTAATAAGCCTGAATAATGAAGCACGGGCTGTTCCTGGTTCCCTTTGCTGCTTTGAACATCCTCGGGAGAAGCAATAGGAAAGTGCCTCCTGATGGTTTCCACTGTTCATCTGCTTCGGTTCCTGCTATATTCGTTAGAAAAGACCTGGCTTACCAGGGTCATTCGAATTCAGAAGGAATTAAGATTGGCCAGAGAAAGCAGATTTATAGTTTTCCACCTGGAGAAACCATGCTTGTTCTGCAGCCATGGAAAGCAATGAAGTGATGGCCCACAGCCGTCTCTTTCCTTGGGATATGTCTCTCTTGTCCTGCTTTCAAAGCCTCCGAATGCTTCTCCAAGTTATACCTGGGTGTTTCATCCTGACATTAACCTGTCTCTTCAAAGCAGATAGGAAGGGATCAAGGGCAAGACCGACACAGATTCAATCATACCGACTAAGTTCTCAGTTTTTGAGTGTATTGAAATAAAGAGCTCACCAAAGTTTGATGGCCAAAAGCATTGACTCCTATCCCTCTGAGCTCCTTTCAGCAGGGCATTGCAGTGGCAGGAAAGAGGAGAAAGAAAGAAGTGGCAATTTGGAAGGTTGATATTGTTGCTTGGAGTCTCTAGGCTATTAAAACTGGATATAATAAAGACAGGCCTCTATGAACATGCTGTGTTGACCTCTGAAATACATCCATTCACTGCCTAATTCTTTACACAATGTGAGTTTACAGGTTACTCTTTTATGATTTTTATTATTCTATATTTTATATGTTCTATATTAGAATTTTCTTCAAAATTATAATAGCAGCAAGGGACTTACTGCTCAAATGACCCTTAGATATAATGAAATATTTTAATTATGATGTGTCTTGGTGTGGTCCTTTTTGCGTCCAACTTGTTTAGGACTCTCTGTGCTTCCTGGACTTGTATGTCTATTTCCTTTACCAAATTAGAGAAGTTTCCTTTCATTATTTTTTCAACTAAGTTTTCAATTTCTTGTTCTTCCTCTTCTCCTTCTGTCACCCCTATGATTAGGATGTTGGTATGTTTGGAGATTTCCTAGAGTCTTCTTATACTATCCTTGTTGTTTTTAATTCTTGTTTCTTCTTTCTGTACTGGTTGAATGCTAGTTTCTTCCTTATGTTCCAAATCATTGATTTGAATCCCAGCTTCCTCCCCTTTACTGTTTGTTCCCTGAGGATTTTTATTTCACTTAGTATAACCTTCATTTCTTCCTTTATGGTGTTGCTGTACTTAGTGAGTTCTCTGAGCACCCTGGTCACCAGTGTTTTGAACTCTGCATCTGACACATCATAATTTAAATGCCAAAGGTTAGAGATAAAGAAAGAATCTTAACAGCAGCAAGAGAAAAGCGGTTGCCTACAAAGGAGCTCCCATAAGACTATCAGCAGATTTCTCAAAAGAAACTTTGCAGGCAAGAAAGGGCTGGCAAGAAGTATCCAAAGTGATGAAGAGCAAGGACCTACAACCTAGATAACTCTATCCAGCAAAGCTATCATTTAGAATGGAAGGGGAGATACAGTGTTTCCCAGACACGATAAAGCTAAAAAAAGTTCATCATCACCAAGTCCTTATTATATGAAATGTTAAAGGGATTTATTTAAGAAAAAGAACATCACAACTGTGAATATTAAAGTGGCAATAAACTCAAACTTATTTTCAGCAATTGAGTCTAAAAACAAAAACAGAAACAAATTAAGCAAGCAACCAGAACAGGAACAGAATCCTAGATATGGAGACCATATGGAGGTATCAGTGGGGAGGAGAGAGAGGGAGAAAGGGAGAAATGGGGAAATGGTGCAGGGACTAAGAAGCATAAGTGGTTGGTACAAAATAGACAGGCGGAGGTTAAGAATAATATAGGAAATGGAGAAGCCAAAGAACTTATATGCACGACCCATGGGCGTGAACTAAGGGGGGTGATTGCTAGAGGGAAGTGGGGTACCGGGTGGAGGCAAAAGGGGAAAAAATTAGGACAACTGTAATAGCATAATCAATAAAATATATTTTAAAAAAGAAATAATGAAATAAAATATTTTGCAAAACAAAGATAAATGAAAGAAAAAATATACGTGAACCAAACTGTTGCAATGCGTTTCTCAAAAGGGGATCACAAGGACTAGACATTTCTAGGGGGTCAAGGAGGAGCAGAGCAGGACACTGTTTGTTGAGCACATCCTTCCTGCACTGGGGTCAGCACCCTCCATGCAGTTTGCCCTTCTGGACTTGTTACCTTAGGCATTTTCATACACAATCAAAGACTCGCACGATTAGAAGCTACATAAATGGTCGTCTGCCTTGAACCCACAGGTTACATTAATACCCAACATCCCAAACAAACGATTAAACATTTGATTATCTCTAGTAACAAGGGATTCGTTACCTTCCAAGCTGTTGTGCTCCGTGTTCAGTCAGAGCTGTTAGAACTTCTTCCTCATATTGAGTTCAATTCTGCCTGCCTGTAATGTCAACCAATTGTTTCTGATTAGCAACCTTGAAGCCATTAATACAAATGTTCTTCACCCTTTTGAAAACACCTTTTATATGAGCCAGGCTCATCTGTTTTCGAGGCCAGCCTCTCTTGTTTCTTCTATGTATCCCCTTGTGGTGCTTTCAGGAACATTCACCCCCCGGGAGCGCCACCCTGCCCCTCACCCTGCCCTCAGGCTGTCCCAATTGTGTATCTCCTATCCTTTCTACCCAACGTCCCAACGTCAACAGTCCACAAGCTGGGATATCAATGAGAATCTCTCTTTCAAGAATTTGAAGGAAGAGCTGCTACTCTAATCAGATGACAGTAAGGACTGGAGTTGAAAAGGTACCCATAGCGTTGAGGCTGCGGTGGCCCAGTTGGAACATGGGTAAATACAGGAAGAGGAAAGGAGGACAGCAGAACTGAGAGAATGTAACAGCCCTGAGAGGTTGAGAAGGATCTCATCTTCTGACTTGCTCATTGGAGTTCCTGGGCCAGGTAGCCCTTCTTACACCATCATCAATATCATGACCACTGCTAACATTTCTTGAGTACCTACTATATACCAGACACTGTCATAACCCTTTAATGTGCATTTTCTCACTGAATCCTTTCAGAAAACCCTATAAGGAAGGGGTGTTTATTTCCATGTTTTCTGCAGAGGAGACTGAGGCATGTAGAGGTTTGAGAGACTTACCAGCTCCCACACTGGCCAGAGGTGGACCTAAGATTTGAAACCAGGAGTTCTGGATCCAGAAGCTAAGCTTCTTACCCGGAAGGGCACTGCACCCCTATCCTTGGAAACTCGTGAGATTTTCTTACAGTAATTTTAGTAGTGATTTTAAAAGAAATTCCCCACTTGTTTAAGCTACCATGCGTAGGTTTCTGCCCTCTGTAACAAGTCCTCCCTGATTAAGATACAGGAAGATTAAAAGGTATTAACTCCTGGCCAAATGGCACAGGCAGGGACGTTTGAGCTGCTCTGAAGTTGCACTAAAAAGCAAGCTCAGTTAACAAAATGAAGCTGCCTTTACATGGGATGCTTTTCTGTAACACATGTGCAATTAATATTCATGTATATCTTCTGAAGGCCGTCCATGCCATGATGTTAGGACAGAAAGAATGCCAGGCAGCTTCCCTCTCATTTCTCTAGTATAACAAAATGACCTCATCTGTTCTGCAGCCTGTGCACTCCTTTATCATAGCAGATATCACATTACATTGGAATCATTCGTCTGTGCCTACCAGTGTTTCCCAGTGCCAGTAATATTGACGTTTGAAGCTAGATCATTCATGCTTTTCGTGGGGGGCTGTCCCGTGTATCATAGGACATTTAGCAGCATCCTGGCCCCTACCCACTAGATGCCAATAGGATTCTCTCCCCTGTTCGACAACCAAAAATGTATTCTGATATTGCCACATGTCTCCTTGGGGGCCAAATCACTCTTGGTTGAGAACCACTGGTCTATATGTTCTTGACCCCCACCCCAATCCCACACGGACTTCAAGGGCATGACTCAATTTTTTTTTAATCTTTATTTCTTTCTAGTACATTATGATGCCCAATAAATTTTAATTGAAAAAAAAGTATAGTAACTTGCATTAAAATAATGTTTCGTGGCTAAAAGTCTGGAGTACATGTATTCCTGTATCTTTTTGGGTTTAGTCAGGAAAAGACACTAAACTTAATACCATAGTAAGGGGTTTAACGTAGAAATTAGGGTATTTATTAATATGAGAGTAATTCGTGGAATGGAAAGCTATAGTCAGAAGATAGGACTTCAACCTGAGGCTCTGGATGTAAAAGCAGGTGTTCACTGGGAAGTCTGAGAAGCCATCATGTCTAGTTGCTGAAGGGAGGTCATAAAATGGGATCCCACAGAAAGGTCTGGAATGCTGTTGTGTCTAACAAAGCAGCCTAATCTGACTCACACATACTCCTCCAAACAATAGCCTCTGCTTCCCTTCCACCATCCAAATCAACCAAGTTCCTGTCACTGGCAAACCCCAACCAAGAACCAATCAAGAAGGAAATTCTGGGAAATGTAGTTCTTCCCAGCATTAGGCAGGTACTCCTACAGGAGTGATGGTGCCAGGTAAAGAATAGGTAATTCCACATAGCAACCACTTTTTCACACTGTGTGTGTGTGTGTGTGTGTGTGTGTGTGTGTGTGTGTGTGTGTGTGTGTGTGTGTGTGACAACAGTGGTTTGGAGAACTGGGCAGTCATGATCATCCAAGTTAGAAAGCAAATAAATGCCTGCTGTGATTTGTTGGCGGTGCCATCATTACTATTGTTTTTACTGCGACCGTGGGCTCATCTGATAAACTGTCTCCTTTTGTTTGGGCTGGGGAGACAGTCTCAATGTTCACTTTGCACCCTGAACAGATGGCAAGTGATGTTAATAATTGAACAGCTCATACTCCAGATGGGAGGTGCTCACTTTCATGCTTCTTAGAATATAGCACGTCTTCTGAGCATTCTAGATAGGCTAGAAATGACAGAGATTACTAGAAAAAAAAATTTCCATGTACAAGGTATTGCTTCCCTCCTGAGTAATGGGAACATTACAGCCACATAATCAATTTCTAAACTACTCCCTAAGACTACAGCTGACATTAAGTGAAAACATTTCAGCTTTATAGATTCTGAGCCCCAAATCAAACAATTATTTTCAAATAATTACACCCATTCCATTAAAAATATGGTGCTGTAGGCAAGGTGATGTCCAAAATACAGTGAAGTATCTATTTCACTTTAGAAAATGTTTCAAAACATACATTGAAAAGATGTATTCTTTGGAGACTGTATGGCCCAGGAAGTCTAAGATATTTACTATCTGGCAGTTGAAGGAAAATGTTTGCTGTCACCTGGGCTAGGAGAACAGCAGGAGGTGAGGTCCGAGAGGTCCAGAGGACATTACAAGGACTTGCTTTTTACTGAGTGAAGTGAGACACTGGAGAGTTTAGAACGGATGAAGGTCTGACTTGACCCACATGTTAGCAGGATCCCTCTAGCTGCTGTGCTGAGCACAGACATTGCTGTGCAGGAGAGTCCAAAAGCCAGGAGACAGGTAGGGGGCTATGACAATCCTGGTGGGAACGACTTGGTGAGTCACCATCGAGTAGCTCAGGCCAGCATGTAGCGTCGGGGGTGGTCAGGAGTGACTAGATTCTGGTTTGCATATCGAGCTGATTGGACCACCTGACACTTAGATGTGTCGCCTAGTCCCACACGGGCGCCGGGAGCTTAGAAAATGCAGTCTCCCCACGTGCAGTTGTGTGACCAGCTAAAGCAGAGTTTCTCAAGTAGGGGTGATTTTGTCTCCCAACAGACATTAGGCAATGTCTGGAGACATGTTTCATTGTCACAGCTGGGTGGGGGGGTGTCAGGTGGTGCTACTGGCATCTAGTGGGTAGAGGCCAGGAATGCTACCTATCCTGAAATGCATAACAGAGTTCCCTACAACAAATAACTGTCTGGACCCAAACGTCCATAGTGCTTTAATTATGCAGCCCTGAGCTAAATGAAGACCCTCCCCTGGAAGAAGAAAGAGATACGGGTTTCAGTGGATAACTATAAATCTTAGCCAATGCCATTCCCTATGCCTCAACCCTTGTGGCAACATCAGTTCTGGAATCCCTCTGCTTGGACGTAGCATAGCTGAATTGTTTGCCCGCCCCTGCCCACACATTCTGCCCCGCCCCTCCCCGTTATTTGGGGTGAGCTTGATCCTGAAATAGAGGCTCTGCCAGATTGTTTTTTCCACACAAAATTTTTTAACTTCACTTAACATGCGTGACCGAGGTAACGAAGGAGATTTTGCGCAATGAGAGCTAACTGGTGAACGGCACCACAGCAGAGGTATGAACTCCTTTTTAGAGACTTGTGAAGAATGTTTCATTAATTCGAATTTCAAGGCTTGGAACTGATGTTTGGTGATAACCATGGATTTACAGGACTTTTTACCAAACCCAAATGGATGGTCTATGGTTGAAATACCTTTAATGTTATATAAACACTCCTTGGTCTTTTCTTATGGGTAAGAACTAATAAGTCTAATTTATTTTGCGAAATACTTGCATTTATACAATACATACTGGCTTTTCATTCACCTAGCTTTATTATGTTAATTTGCCAATAGATACATAAATGGCAAACATGTTCCTTTGTATTCTGCAGTGTTTGTCTATTCCATTTATTTTCTTTGCAAAGAAGCATGCATTTTTTAGCAAGATCGTTAATAAGGTGGATCTAATTTTACATATTTTCACACTATCTGAGCTGCTCATTAGCTTAGCACTGGGCGAAAAAACATGGACAGTGCTTCAGATATAGATCATAAATACCTCAGTTCCTGAGTGGCACTGTTGAGTTTAGATTTGCCTTTATATTATGTAAATTCAATATGCAAAAATAAGCCACATAACAAATAAGCAAAGATTTTTCATATTACAAAACACTTTTTTCTACCATTCATTTAAGAATTTACTTTCTATGTATTCACTGTAGGAAGCTTCAGCCAAGTATTGTAGGTACTGTGGCTATCAAGATACACAAAACTGGGTCCCTGCACTTGAGGGTTACGTAAAAGAGGCAAACATGTAAACAGCTGCTTTTAAGAGCAGGTACCACTATGGAAGCAAATGCCAGGTGCTAGAGGAGCTGAGGAGAAACCCATGGCCCAGGATCAAAGGTCAAGGAAAGGCATCTCAAAGGGGATGGTGGCAGAGTGGAGTCTTGCAGGACATGCAGGAGCTTGCCGGGTGACAAGACAGGAGGAGCATTGTATGCAAAGGGATGCAGGTGACTAAAGTCAAAGATCATGAAGCCCCAAGAGGGACAGAGGCATAAGGCAGGACATAGGAGTCTTTGAATGTCACACAAAGGAGCTTGGGAGCGGTCATTAAGATGAGAACCCTGAAAAGTATTAAGGCTGGGGATGGAAGCCACGGGCAGATGGCGCTCCATCAATTCTACTACAACAGAAAGCCATGCTGGCTTCAAACTGGGCGGGGCCCGGTGCAAAATGAAACACGGGGCCCTTGTTCAAAAATTATCATGAATTTCCAGATGGCTACAACAGAGCATTAAAGGAGTTACAGGACCCTTCCAAGAGCTGGGCCCCGCGCGACAGCACAGTACGCATGCCCTTGCAGCCGGCCCTGGTAGAAAGCATCAGGGTCGGAGGAGCATGAAGACATTAAGACCCTTCTTTGTGGAGCATGTGACATCTTCCTCCCTGGCATATGTCATCAGTTTGGCTCAAATCAACTCTTAAAAAAATTATTTTTAAAGCCCCCTAATTTGCATGCTGTTCTACTATCTGGGAAGAAAAGTCTTAAAATATGTCAGTCAGCTGGAGATCAGTCTCAAGGCAATATACTAGCCAGCAATACGTATTCTTTAATATGATTGGGAAGTAAGCATGTAAAAACAATAATAAGCAGAAATAGAGATGAATACTGAAAACCAATAGGTAACCACCGAGTCCTTCTCAGATTAGGGGAATCGGGTGATTTGTGTATGTCAGCAGTATTACCTCGCCACGTCTGGAGATTTCAGGATCATGCGAATGCTAACAAGCCTTTGGACTTGTCTCAAAAATCTCTCTCATATTATACTCTATTTAGTTCTCTATGCCCCCGCTCCCCCCAAAACTCAAGGGATTTTTCATCTGTTTCTTCCCTCGGTTCTTAAAATAAAGCTCCAAATAGGCAGAGGGTTTGCAAGACCCTCCATGATCTAGCCCCTGGCCATTTCTGAAACTGTGCCACCCCCTCTGCCCCTGCATTTCAGGAGCCACCCTGCCATCTCTCAACTGCAGCAAACGCCCCCCCATCTCAGACAGCTCCCAACTCTGCTTCACCTCTTTGATGCCACTTTTCTCATTATCTCTAATGAAATATCACTTCCTTGGGGAGAAGCTTGTTTGTCACATGAGATGTGGACCCCCATTAATAAGCTCTCCGCCCACCCTATAATTTTCCTCCCGAGCCCTTATCCTACTTAATAATTATATATTCACGTGATCATTTTATTTTTGTCTTCATCTCAAGGTTGAAAACCCCTTGAAGGCAGGAAGCTGACCCAGTGTGCCCACTGCTGGATCCCAGCACGTGGCACAGTGCCTGATGGCTGCTCGGGCCTTTCCTGACCACTCGGTCCAAAACATCCATTTGCCTGCCATCACCTCTCTTAGCCTCTTAGATTGCTTGTCTTCACAGCATCCGTAATTATCGGTGTGTGCATGCATGTAAGCATGTGGAAGTGCCTTGCATATATATGTGCATACATATGTGTGTATATGTATGTGTTCGCGTAAAATTTCTTTCCTGGTTACTGTATGTTCTCCCCACTAGAATGTGACCTTCAAAAAAAGCAGGAGCTTTGTCTTCTTGTTCACTGCTGCCTCCCTCACACACAATAGGTGCCCAAGGAATATTTGTTGGAAATACAAACACATGAATGGCAAGTGCTCAAGAAATGCATAGCAGAACTTTCTTCTTCAGAACTCAGTAATAACTTCATCTTTCACTGAAAAGGAGATGATCTATTTATTGACATGCTTTTTTTAGAAAAACTGCCTCTGTCTTCCCTCAATGACATTTTGACAGTTTTAATTCATCTGCCACATGTCATTAAGAAACAAGTGTTTATATTTGGTTTACTTTATTTCAACTTTGTTGCTCTGCAAAGTTCAGTCAAATTCTTCATCCATACTCTTCAATGAAAGGCATTTGGGGTTTTCCAGGAACAAGCACATAAAAATCAAAGACTTCCAGAGTCTTTGGAATCAGACAGACCTGGATTTGAAACTCAGCTTCACTATTTCTTAGCAATATAACGTTGGGAAGGCACATAACTGTTCTCAGCCTCGACTTCCCCAGAAAGCATGTGATTGGCAGGGGCAGTTGGGTGATGAGACTGATTGTAGATTTAACCACATGGTAGGCAGTCATAATCAATAATGGTATCTATTCAGTCTTTCTATCTGTCCCCAAGTACGTGTGATACAGAGGAGGAAAGTGAGGCCACAAGAGTTGAGCATTTCTCGAGGCCATCCCTCTTCCCCTAGTCCAGGTGATAAAAACCAGCACGCCTACAGTTAAGCATCATCCAGCCTTCATTTGCTCAGGGGACTTTTCTGGTGAAAACCTGCTCAAGCTGGTTCCTAAGGAGGGCTGGAGATCCCATTATGTCCTTGTGTTGATTGAGGTTCACTACAGCCTCGGTTCCAACCGAGCAATTTCCTGTTCCAACAAAAGGGAGACTCAATCCAATCAAAGAATCTGGGTGAGGAATGCGATGGAAAGAATTTTCCCCTCCCCCAGCTTGTAGGAGTCCTTTTATTTCCTCCTTTCTAGGGCATAAAAGAATAATTGAAAATATGGGCTCTGCTAAAATCTTTAATTTTATAAGTACCATGTTCTTAATTACATTGAAATTACTTGCTTGAAGAATTCACTACAATGTGGTTCTGGTGATGCTTTAGGTCTAATTTCCCACCTAGACAAGTTATTCCAAACACAGGAATGAGTAAATTTTACAGTAAGTAAAAATGGTGCATAAAATAAATAAAATCAAGATAATAAGCCTCGCCCTGATGCATGTGGCTCAGTTGGTTTGGGTGTAGTCCAGCAAAGCGAAAGGTCTCAGGCTCAGTTCAATTCCCATCAGGGCACAGGGCACACGCCTGCATTGCATGTTCGGTCCCCAGTCAGGGCGCGTTGAAGAAGCAACTGATCAATGCTTCTCTCTCACATGGATGTTTTTCTCCCTCTCTCTCCTTTCTTTCCCCCCTCTACTTTAAAACAATTTAAAGGGAATAAGTCTCAAACTAATTGCATAGGGCCATGGCAGTACTTCATACGTCAGACATGATTTAAGACTTTTTTTTTAATCAAAGTGGGATATAGAAATTGTATGTATTGAAACTTGGACTGCATGTTTAATTTTCTGTGGGAATTTAATCAGTGAGTAACAAAACGGAGTGAGCTCCAAGTGTTTTCTGCTCAGTTACTGAAGAGGGCTGGTGGGCAGCGATAATTAAGTCATTGGTTTCCTGGCTAATTAGAAAAAAATGGATAATATATGCCTACAATCCTATTCTTACTGAGATCTGACTTTCTCTGTGAATGCATTCAGCTAAGCTGTGCCTACAGACTGTTCTTTATTTTAGCTTCAGTTTATCCGTGACTCAAGCTCATCTTCATTTTGTCTTCATATAGGAATCTTCCCATATTATGCCATTTTATTCTGAACCTGCTATAAAAGCAATTAGTCATTCACTATAACATGGAAATTCAAACTGCTCACAATCACGTTTTCTGAAGAAAAACCATACCCTTCTATGTGGATAATTTAAGGTGCTATATTTAAGAGGCATTGAATGAGTCATAATGGTAAATAAGAAGACCCTCAAACTAGCATTCATATCTCCTGCAAATGAAACGTTAAATGGATAATTTATACCTATGACAGATTTACTTTTATGGTGGAGAATTTTTAAAGAATTGATTCAATCAGCTGTAACTATGCTAAGAAGCATAATTAAAAATACTGTTGAATGAATGAGGAAAGTATTTTCAAGCACAGAGAAAACCCTCTTCAAGTTTCCTTTTCTTCGTTATTCAAAAAAGGTTTATTAAGCACCGACAGTTTGCACAGCAATGTACAACATAATTATAACCTAACCTGGCATCATTTCTATTCTAGCTCTGTTAGCAAAATGAATAAGTTAAGCTCTTCAGCTATCCATTCACAGTGTGTGAGGGAAGACTATAGGGATTAAATGAATGAGTCAGTCTGAAAAGAAACATGGATATGTGTATTTAGGCTTCCTTTTGTGTTATGTGCTAAAAACAGGTTACCAGCTAACTGCCCTTTCTATGATTTCTTCAGGGGCCTGGGAGTGTTAAAATTATCTTGTCTCGGTCAGGCAGTAAATTATATGCTTAATCACGAGTTTCTAAACATTTATAGAGGTGAGAATAGCAATTTGCAGGATTCTACAGACATGGAAAGAATGAACAGCACAGTAAATTTAGGCAGATAAGAGGAAATGTATTTAAGGGATCATTACCATTTGAAAAGTCATTTTAGACTCAGTAATATATAATAGGTTCGGCACTTTAGAGCTGGACATTAGAGCTCATCTACCTTTTGGCTTAGTCATTGGATTTTTAAAAATCCAGATTCTCAGTTCTCTTTCCCAGAGATTGTGATTCAGTTGGTCTGGAGGGGGCGGAGCGGGGAGGCAGGCATACGTATACTTGTAAGCACTCCCTAGCAGCCAAAGCTGAGACCCACAGAACTAGTCTAGCCTCAACATTTTTGGCATGAGATCCCTGAGACCTTGATAGAATATCTTGCCTAAGATCAACAGAGCTTATAACCCCTGGAGCCAGGCCTAGAATCCAAATACCCAAATTCCTAGTCTGGATCTCTCTTTACTAAACCAGCAGACACCGTTTCTTCTTCTCATACACTGGTTGAGATCGACTACTCAGTTAGCAAAAGGATGTCCAAGATGACCTATAATCCATGTGATAAGCAAAGTCCCCTTCCCCTAATGACGTCTATGCTTCCTTTCTTGCTAACTACTGAATAATGGCACTGCAATGATTAATATATGTTTACTCCATATTTTGAAATATTATACTTCATTGAAACTTTTGCATCCATGATTCAGATTTTAAGCCAAAAAAAAAAAAAAAAAGATTTAATACTTGAATCTGAGTCCAATTTACATCTTCATTATTGAACTTACATATAGCTGAGTACATGGAAGTACTCTAATGTCAAGCTGTTTTCTTTGTCAGCTTCCTTTTAATAATATTTATTGATTTTTGAGAGAGAGACAGTGATTTGTTGTTCCACTTATTTACGCATACATTCCTTGATTCTTGTATGTGCCCTGACCGGGGATCAAAGCACAACCTTCGTTTATCAGGAAGACACGCTAAGTCACTGAGCTGCCATGCCAGGGCTTTGCCAGCTTCCTTCTGTGATAATGCCTTTAGGTCAGCTTCTTCCACTGGGCCCTGAAAGGTCCACGCAGATAGGGCCCTGGTCCACCTTCATCAACTGTCTCCCAGCATCCAGCATGATGCTTGCCATGGGTTCAACACTCAACAATTAACTGTTTAATGAAAAATCCCTTACTACATTTTATTTAAAAATGAGAGAGAGCATCTTGAACCAACTCACACAGGACAATCCCATATAAATACAAGTACTGGGTAGATGGTTTTGAAGAGAAGTATTTTAAAAGTTCCTCTACTACAAGGGCTTTGGCCTGATTTTCCTGACACAAATAGGCGGACTAAGGGTTATAATTCATGTCTGTTATTGGTAACACTAGATGCATTCATTGATAAGAACTACTAATGCATCAGGGAAACGAGCCTGTTTTCCAGCCTGATTTTCCTAGAGATCTGATGTACACAGTGAAGGGTGACGTGGAGAGTTTGGCCGTTATTCACATCGGCTCTCTCTCCAGCTCAAATTCCCTGGAGGGATTGTCAGGCTGCAACGCAACATTTAGGCGTTTAGCCACAATTAGGGTTGGCCTTACCAGAGATACTATATTACGGGGGCTGTGGGGGGGGGGCGGGAGGGGGCAGTGCCAACAAGCCGAAGGTCTTAAGGACTCTGTTGGACTCTCCTCTTCACTTCAGCCTACAAATACCTCCCACGGAGGGAAATGGCACCTGGGTACCAATCTAGCTAAGGGAGCCACATGGAAGCCAATCTGTTTTTTCCAGGTTCTGCAGTCACCATCAGAGCACATACTATAATCTAATCTGAAGACCTTGCACCTCTTTACACTACGTGCTCTCTCACTCCCCACTTTGTGCAGGATACAATGTAATTAACTGAAACACTCTTCCTGCTTTTCTTGATCTCCTGTTGACCTTACGAAACTCATTTTAATACATAAGATATGTGATTTGTCCTCTTATGCTACTGGATTACAGTTGAGCTGTCATTCATATTATATTAGTAATCCTTCATTCAGTATATCTTTTACATGCAGCCGAAGGCACTTATCAACAGGCAATAAACATTGACGAGATAAAATTAATACCAATTTTTCTTGTCTTTTGGGAAATATAACCATTACTATTATTTGAGAAGATAAAGAGTGCAGTGCCTCTGGTTACTTAAAGGGATTGCATAGCACTGTGGAAGGCCGTAATCTAGTTTTAGAAGAAGATTCAATCGATGGCTATTTAGAACTAAATTTTTATTAATGAGGTCATTTCAATCCTGCCTTTTCAACCCACCATTTGGACCCACCTCACACCTACATTTCATACATTTGTCTGTACTAAGGCAATTTACTCTTTACCATGAGGAATAAATATAATTTTCCAATCTTTTATCTAAATCATGTAGAAATAACACAAAATACCACTGACATCAGCTAAAACGACACATTTAAATATGGTAGAAATAAATAACTATCGAAAGAATCACTCTTAAAAATGGACACTAGAAAAATTAGCCATGGGATAAGTAGCCAATACCAAATAATGAATATTTAATTTTTGCCATGTAACTGAAATGAACTAGAGGGCTGGAGGGGAAACATACATTTGAGTTAATCTTAGATCTACCATTAACATTAAACTCCATGTCAACAGAAGGAACTGGATTGTGAATGAGCTGCAATACTAAAATTCCTAGCTAAGGGCCAGGTACCCAGCAGAAGATAAGCAAATGCTTTTTAAATTAATTAATTAATTAGTAAATGAATAAATGGTCCTCTTCACTGTTTTAGCGTATTCTATTGGAATTTAGAGACTTCCCTTTAAATAGTAATACACTAGATTTGGGGAAAGTTGGTGCTGAATATAATGTAGGTGTTTCTATTTGTTAATTAAAATAACCACAAAGTCACTATTCTTACCCTTAATTTCTCAGCCTGAAAAGTTAATGAACTGTGTCTGTTCCACGAATAATTGAGTTAAACTTGAAAGAGAACCACCCATTCCAAAAGCCTCCCACTCTCCTAGTTAACTGTGATTTATCCTTTTACTTTTGAAGAATTTTAAGCATCTTCCATCTGATTTGACTGACAACCAACCTGGGCTTCCTGTCTTCATTCTCTCAGGAAGAAGACGTTACTCGTGAAAGTCGTTTTAATTTCAGTGGTTACGGGATGGGTCACTGCCTCCAGGTGAAGGATGGGACAGCTGTCAAGACCACACCTGCCAACGCGATCCCACAGCCCCCAAAGGATGCAGACGCCATCAAGAAGAAGTTCGTGGACCGCGCAAAAAGGATTGACACAATATCTCGAGCTGCCTTCCCACTGGCTTTCCTCATTTTCAACATCTTTTACTGGATCACATACAAGATCATTCGGCATGAAGATGTCCACAAGAAATAAACGTGCCCTTCAAACCCTGGGACCTTCTTGCCTAAGTGTTGTGCTTGTAAATACACAGTGAAATTGTCTTTATATCACTCTGACAGAGGCAAAGACTGGGGGAGGGGGGAGGGAGGATCACGGGGCGGGTTTCCTGGCACCTATGTGAATAAGGTAAGTTATACAGCAATGAAGGAAAATGTTTGCACAAAATTAAGTTGTTGCAGGATCATGTGGGTATAATTCCCTTCACACTCTTTAGCACTGTTCTTTCAGATGATGCATCAATTAGAAATGATATGCAAGGTCAAGTTCTCAAGGGCGACTTGTCTTTTGGTCTGGTTTTGACTAATTCTGGTACTGAAAAGTTAGCTTAAAACACACACACACGGAAAAACGCTTACCATCTGACTGTAGCGACTAGCCTATAGTGAGTCGAGGACCAAACTTTTTCAGGAAAACGCTGCCTCATTTTTAAAACAAGCCTCCTGAGCTATGTTCTTTACAACGTCCGTAATTAGTGTTTCACCCAAGAAATCCTTTTGTGGGTCATAAATTATTTCTACTTATTAAAAAAACAAAAACAAAAATAAACAGCAAACACAAAGAACAGATTTCTACTTTACTGTCCCTGTGGGTGTGCATTTTAATTTTTTTTCCTAGATGTAATTTGGGGGTTTAAACTGTGTCTTGTGTAACTGATTTGATAGTATACCTTCTTGAAAACAAACGCCCATTTTATTTCAGATCCAAGTTAGCGCACTAGACCCTTTTGTCGCTTTGGCTATGTTTCTGTGTGAAGTGCTCAAGTGTGATGTAGCCACGGCAGCCTCTCAGCCACAGTATTTATGGAGATGGTGTGTCCTGAATGGTGTAGCTCCTATTAGCTTGGATTTCCCATTTCTGCTCTCATTGTAGGTGTAACTAACTACTAGTCCCAATGTCAACGGACCCATGATTTCTACTGTCAATCCAAGTGAATATCATTTTAAATATCCTTGACTATCTTAAAGAATTTTAAAATTGTACTGTGATTTTCATAATCCGTTGCCTTTTTGGTACCAGAGCTATGTGGTTTGAATTCTGGCTACATGTTTTAAGTAAGAAAAAAATAAATAAAAGACGTATTTTTGCTTACTCGGATAAAAGACAACCTGTAAAATATAATGAAAAAAAATTAAATTTTACATGTGCTGTAAAAGGGGTTATTTAAAAAAAGTATTTGTTCAATTTCAATAAAGCTAAGTGTGCCACAGAACATCTCTAAGAGTCTTTCTGTTTTTGCACCGCAATGTAAGTAATTCAGATGACAGTGGTAACTTGGACTTCTGTTTCAGGTCTACCTCATGATCTTGAAGCATTTATATAGCTATTATATTATTCTTATAACAGTAACTTTGTTATCCGCATGAAGAAAGAAAAATTATTCTCGTTGTAGGAATAGGAACATGGACATGTGGAAGATCAGTAGTTACTGTGAGCACAATCTAATACTGGATACTTCATATGAGATATGGAAATGTTCCAAGAACACTGAGGAACTGTAAAAACTCAAAGAGAAAGTAAATACGAAAGACAAAGCTGTCCACCTACCGATCATGATTTTGTCTGGAATGGAGCTCCAAGATGAAAAAAAAAGTTCTGAGAACCCCAGTGAAGTAGAATTAGCTAATCTTGACCCTAGTAGATTTCCCTTAACCAAAGATATACATCAAAATGTTTTCAGGAAGATATGAATTCATAGGTCAATGATTATGGGCTCTTAAACCTATTTAAACAGTGACTCATTTCCATAGAGAGGAATATTGCAAAATAGCTAAAAGCATGAATTTTGGTGACAGAGAGACTGGCTCAGCCACCTACCCGTAGTGTGATCTTGGATAAGTTACCTGACTTTTCTGAGTGGTTTCTGTTTCATAAGAGTTTTAAGAGGATAAACTGAGAAAAATGAAAATAAAGACATTAGCTCGGAGTCTAATATAGCAAATTATCAATAATTAATAAATAAAAAGTATTATTATTATGAATATTGGTTATGACAGGATAAAATGCTTCACAGTGTCTAACCTTGGCAAGATTAATGCCAGGCTTTTTGTACCATTTCTGAAATACTATTTGCCTTACTGCTCATTCCTTCCCAAATTAATAAAGCAAAGTCTTTGACTGGTCTTCATTCTCTTCCTTCGACTGCAGAACAATACAATTGAGACTCAGTGCCTCCCAAAATGGGCCTGAACCCACATGTGACCTAGGAAGAGCCCTGATTCTGCATATGGTGGGATAAGGAGGCATCTTAGGGGACAATCCTCAGCTAAATGATCATGTCTAATCAATGTGTCTACCACATAATTTTTGGTGGGGGAGGAGGTGTGCTCTCCACATCAGAAGATGTTTAAAAGACTTACTTACCTCTAAACACATCTGCCAGCCACTTAAGTAGGAGAGGCATCATGGATGACAAGAGGGAGTCTTGGCTTTTCTCTAATTCTGGTCCACACTCAGTGGAAAGAACTCTTGAATGTACCAATCTGGGTTACATAAACAAGATAAAATTTCAGGGAAAGGATCCTGAGTGCCATATATTCTGGTGAAATAGATAATTCCTCGAAAATGTTACTGGAGATTTTGTTTAGGACATTTTCTTTCACAATAGTATCTGAAGGAAAATAGTTCAAGAGTAAAATCAAAGCCCCGAGGAAGAGAACTTACTACATGTTTTCATGAGATTGGAAGCTTCTGGGAGAAAGTGGCTATGTTCATGGGCTCTCTGCAAAGCCTAGCAAAGCTCAAATGCCAAATGAACATATCGTGTTGGCCAAAAAGTCCGTTTCATTTTTTTTCCGTAAAATAAAGACACATTTTTCATTTTCACCAAGAACTTTTATTGATTTTGATATTTTGAGCACATTGGCTATCTCCCACGTGGCATAACATTGATTGTTCTCAATTAATGTCTCAATTTGATTGCTATCAATGTCAACTTGTTTCCCCGACCTTGGAGCATCTTCCAGCGAGACATCTCCAGCATGAGACTTCACAAACCACTTTGACACATTCCATCACTCACAGCACCTTCTCCATACACAGCACAAATCTTTTTTTGCGTTTCAGTTGTGTTTTTACCTTTCTTAAAATCATAAAGCACAATATACCAAAAAGGTTGTGTATTTTCTTCCATCTTCAATATTAAAATGGCTACACAAAAATTCACCAATTTTGATAAGCTTTTTTAAATGCATGCTGATATGACAGCTGTCACTGTATCATCTAACAAAACTGTTTCAAATGAAGTTAAAAGCAACCAACTGCTACTAGAGCCTTTGTATGGAAAAGAAACAAATGAACTTCTGGCCAAGCCAATATTACTATCACTAAGACAAAGCTGGTGAAGGAGAATATGCTGTGCCTGTTGACAAAGTTATACACATTTTACCACCCAAGCAATGACATGCGGTAACCAACTACTGCCGCTATTTTTCAGGTGCTCACTTACTAGGGGATTTGTCTTTCAAACATTTTTCACTTAAGCCTTAAGACTATGGCATTTTCAAACACCCTGGCCCAAAACAGACACTACAAACCAGACTGACTGCAGATTTTTTTTTAATCCTTCCAAACAGTATTAGCATTAAGCTCCTATCTACGCCGCTGAACACATCTGCCAAATTCTGAAAACAAAACTTCCAATAAAGATTAGATAAATGTCATTTTACATTTTGCTTACTTGATATTTGCTTAATATCAAGTAAGAAGATTCTAACCAAAACACAGCACAAAATTCCATATGATTCACAGCTTTGAAAAAAAATAACCTATCTGGAATTTTAAAAAATTTATGCCATTCCTAATTTAAACCCGAAGCCAATTTGTAAGATGAATATAAGTGATATGTCTGCCAGATAGTCCTTTGTTAATCTTTCAACCTTTGCTATAAAGTTTTCCTTATTTTCACCAATTCAGTTTTCTGTATTTTAAGTATATTTGAATGATTCAGGTAATACACGTTCTTCATAGGTCCCAAAGCAGAAGAACTAAAGCTACCAGCACCACCTCATATTCATATAGTGCTTTCCACATATCAACGTCTTTTTTTTTTTTAAGGTTTCAAATGTACTTTATTTCTTCCATCGGGCCATATTTTAATGGGTAGACAGTGCTTTCCACTTGGCAGCAATTATGAGTTGATTTTGAGCCAGTTAATTATTACACCGGCTGGGATGATTACTAATCTCTCCACTCCTTTGGGGTGACTCTGCCAACGAGGGACAGATTCCATTGTATTCCAATTTGTGTTGCTGTATTTGCCCATGCAGCAATACAGAAAGTGACTCCACTAGCTAACACAGCGCTACCGTATTTGTCACGGAGATCAGGTGTGCGTTTCTGGTGGATCTGCCTCGCCGTTATTTGCTGAATGCTACGAACTGGGAGACGACCTAGCGCGTTTCTGGCCAAAGGAAACATTGTGAAGCTGAAGACAGAACTGCAGCGACAAACCTGCTGGTTTGTCGCACCTTTGCGTCCCGTACCCTTGCTATCAACGTGTTCTTATGTCAACAACAGCATTCAGATCTAATAATTAGTCAAGGTGGACAGCTCACAAAGAGTTGATATCCATCTTCTGACCAATAGAAAAACTGAAGCTCTCTGAGTTCAATGTCCTACCCAGAGTCCCTATCCTGTTAAGACGCTGAACATTCATTCAGCAGTTTGTTTCCTATAGTCAGGATATCATAACCCACTCTCATGAATGGCAAAGCAAACTTGTAAAGGAGGGTGTATGTATGCGTGTGTGTGTGTGTGTGTGTATGTGTGTGTAGAGAATAGAATATTTCTGTTGAAAAATTGCTCAAAATTGCGCATACAGTATTAAGAATATCTTCACAGAGTCAATATTTTATGTGACTGAATGGCCAAAAAGATACTGGGGTTGAAACAAAAGAGCAACGGATTTCAATTTAGAAAGTGTTTTATTCCATTTTTGAAGGACACAAAATGACTGTCACATTGTCACACGTGCCGCCACACAAGAAAAGATGCAATACTCCTACTTTGGTGCGAACACATTTTAAAGGTAAGTAATAGTTTCCTTCAAGCTGAGAGCAGTGTGTGTTAGACGCTTTTAGACTACAAGGCAGCATTTAGAAGTACGTTACCAGTTTGGCACAACTAACTTATAAACAGGTGAATGCATCTTCAAAGAGGAGCACAAAGCCCTGGGTGCGCTCTGTGAGGTGGCAATCATGCTGGCGTTCTTCTCACAGGCCCCAGGGCCGCGCATGGCATGAGCAGCCGGCCAGTCCTCACGCAGACTGCAGTCTCACCAGGGGTTCCAGGGCCTAAACAATGACAGAACTGAGGGCTAGGAGACCCTTTGTGTAACAAGTGTCAGAACGAACGAGGCTTCATCACAGTCAATGCATAATCATTTCTTAAGCTACCCCTGCTTTCTATGGAGAAAGATTTGGGGGTAGGGTAGTGGGGAAGTGAGAGAGAGAAAAGAAAGACAGTAGACAGAAAGTTCCTTTTAAGGCATAAATCAGATCATGTCACTTTGCTTGAAATCTCCAATGGCTTCCCATCTTACTTAGAGAATAAGCCCAAGTTCTCATCAAAGCCACATGCTCTTACATTTCCTCCTCTGCCACCATTATCATCAACATCACCAGCACCATCATCAGCAACGGTATCATCACCATCATTATCACCATCAGCAGCAACAGCAGCAGCAGCAGCTTTATCATCATTATCAACAGCAACATGATGATTATCCTGTGGAGGAGAAAATTGAAACAACGCACAATGAAGGCTACTATCACGCAGGTAGACCCAGCCATTGAGTACTAGTTATGAAACGCTAGGCAATGTTTGCAGAACGACAATGATGATATTTGCCCCACCTACCCACCTTTCAAGGGTGCTATGAGAATAAAATGACACCACGAATGTCAAATCTGAAAACTTCTGTGGATGAGGACGGTAGGGCACAAGGAGCTAACGTACCTTGCCAAGGTTACACAGCCAACATTCAAAGTCAGGCAGTCTTTTTGGCTTTTAGCTACCACATTATATTGCTTCTTCAACCAATCTAAAAAATGATCATGATGCTATATATATTTATAGATAATTGTATACACACAATTATCATGATGGTTATAAAATATATATTTTGTAGTTCTAATTTTGTAGATTTTAGATTTTAAATTATTCATTTCCTTATCCATTTCCCCTACCAGTCTGTGAGACTTTCAAGGGCACTATATTAGTTTCCTAGGGCTACTGTAACAAATTATCACAAATTGGGCAGCTTCAAACAACAGTAATTTATTCTGTCACAGTTCTGGAGGTTAGGAACATGAAAATCAAGGTGTCAACGAGGCCATGTTCGCTCTTAGAACTCGTCGTTGCCTCTTCCTGGTTTCTGGTGATTGCTGACAGTCTTGGCGCTCCTTGGCTTGTAACTGCCTCACTCCAATATCTGCCCCCATCTTTATGTGGCCTTCCCCCCTCTGTGTAATATCTGTTTGCAAATCTCCCTCTCCGTATAGGACACTTTACAGGGCCCACGTTCGTACAGTATGCCCTCATCTCAACTCATTGCACCTGCTAAGCTCCTCTTTCCAAATGAAGTCTCACTGCAAGATGCTGAGTGAACATGAATTTTGGAGGAACACTATTCAACCCAGTACGGGTGCAAACTGTGTCTAATTTTTTACAGCCTCCCAGGTGTAAGCCATGGACAGTTTCAGCCAGGTATAAATTAGTGATTGAACATGCAATGGCTGGTATGAGATTGCCTGGGATCAAATTTCAGTTCCACCTTTACCAGTTGTGACCCGATGGGCAAAGGTTCCAAACTTTCTATGCACTGGAGTCCTATTGTGTAAACAGTACCTATTTCACAGAATTCTAATGAAATTTAAATTAGTCAATCCATGCCAAGCGCTTAGAGCAATCATTAGCCCATAACAGGTGTTCCAACAAATATTATTAGCATTCTATTATTTTAGCAAAATACTATTTTTAGACAATAAGCACAATGATATTTATTAAATAAAACAATGAAAGCAAGGGGTGTCAAGCGAGCACTGAAAACAGCTGATATTCAAGCTACTTAATATTATAAAATACGTTCACATCTGCCTCTTCTCTGTGCATATTCTTTTTAGAGCATCAATGAACATCAATTTAAGAGAGAGGAAGGCTGTGGAAGCAAAAGAGGTGAAAAGGAAAAGGCTTGCCTTTCTTTCTCCCTCAGGGGAAAAATTTCAAAAGAGCCATAGAGAAGCAGTATTATTTTGAAGAGACCATGCTAGGAAAATGGAATTGCTTTTCTGAAACAACGCAAAAGATTACTACCCAGAGGGTCTAAAATATAATTATGGTATTGATCTCAGGAAAGCCTTGAATGAATCTAACCTTTTCTATTTTGCTCCCCAGTATCATTAAAATGGGCTCACATGTAGGGGTATGCATACTGTAAATATCTAAACATCACACATCAAGATAGGCAAAAGGGTCCTGTTAGTGAATCCTGGGAAGTATCTCTCAAGGCAACATTCAGTTCGTGCTCACTGTTGGTTCCCTTTGGGGACTGACTTAACAAGCTGCTAATGAAGTGGCAAGGCAGCAGGAGGCTGCACCCAGTTGTGGGCTGACTAAGGGAGCAAGGGGACCCCAAAGGTCGCATTACAAATGCAGTAAGGCTGATTTTACAGCTTTCCTCTCTAGCCCCACTAAGGCGATGACTCTTACTTTGGTTCCAGCTATACCTCCTCAGTTTCTTTCCCTTCAAAGCTGCCCAGATGGGGAAGGAGTGAAGGCTAGTCCTGCTGAAATGAACAAAAACACATACGAAACTAGTGGTGAGGAAAGGAAAACCAGGGACCAAATCAACAAATCGGAACATAGGGAAGGAACAAACAGTTAACCAGTGCAGAAAGAGGAAACGAGAAGTGAGGAAAATGAGGAGAGGCTCAGAAACTTATCGGACAGCCATAAGCGGGCCAACATCTGAATCATAAGGTTGCTAGAAGGTGAAGAAGAAGAACTAGAAATTGAAAAATTATGTGAAAAAGTAATGAAACAGAACTTCCCTAACTTGGGGAAGGAAAAAGACTTACAAGTCCAGGAAGCACAGAGAGTTCCAAAACAACTGGACCCAGGGAGAACCACACTAAGACACATTATAATCAAAATGTCAAAAATTAAGGATAAAGAGAATCATAAAAACAGCAAGAGAGAAGAAGAGAATTACGTTCAAAGGGTTTCCAATAACATTGTCAGCTGATTTCTCAAAAGAAACTCTATAGGCAAGAAGAGACTGGCAAGAAATATTTCAAGTAATGAAAAGCAAAAACCTACAGGCACGATTACTCTATCCAGCGAAGCTGTCATTCAGAATAGAAGGGCAGAGAAAGTGTTTCCAGGACAAAGTAAAACTGAAGGAGTTCATCAGATCCAAACCACTGTTACATTAAATGTTAAAGGGACTTGTTTAGGAGAAAGAGGATCACAACTATGAACATTAAAATGAGAACTGTACCACAACAACCAACAACAGAAGCTAGGGAACCGAAACAAAGGCAAACTAAGTAGGCAATGAGAGTGGGGAAAGAATTATAGGTATGGGGAACATATTGGGGGGAGGTCAACGGGGAGGGGCAAGGGGGAAAGAGAGGGAGATGGTGCAGGAATTAAGAAGCATAGTAGGAGGGAGTAGAGTAGATAGGAAGATGTTGAGAAGAACTATATGCACAACCAATGGGCATGGACTAAGGGGGGGGGACAACTGGAGGGAGGGGTGTCACTGGGTGGAGGGAACAAAGGGAAAAGAAATTGGGACAACTGTAACAGCATAATCAATAAAGCATATTAAAAAAAAGATTATTCTATCTAGCAAAGCTATCACTTAGAATCAAAGGGCAGATAAAGTGCTTCCCAGACAAGATAAAGCTAAAGGAGTTCATCATCACCAAGCCATTATTACATGAATTGTTAAAGGGTCTTATTTAAGAAAAAGAAGATCAAAACTATGAACATTAAAATGACAACAAACTCACAACTGTCAACAACTAAATCTAAAAAATAAAAACAAAAACAAACTAAAAGCAAATAACCAGAACAGGAACAGAATCATAGGTGTAGGGATCATCTGGAGGGTTATCAGCTGAGAGGGGGAAGGGGGAAAATGGGGAAATGGTGCAGGGATCAAGAAGCATAAATGTAGGGACAAAATAGGGGGATATTAAGAATAGCAAAGGAAAGGGAGACATTAAAGAACTTACACAAGTGACCCATGGACATGAACCAAGGTCAAGGATTCCTTTAGGCAAGGGGGCTACCAGGTGGAGGGGTGCAAAGGGAAAAATTTGGGACAAGTTTAATAGCATAATCAATAAAATATACTTAAAGAGCTAAGTATGTAAAGAGTAAGGTGTTATCACTCGTGGTGAAGAACACAGCCTTTAGCATTGGACAGACCTGGGTTCAAGGTTCTCCTGTATCACCTTCTGTTCCCGTTTCTTTGATGTGTTGCTTAATCTCTCAGTCTCAGTTTCTCCACCTGTAACGGCAACAATGACAGCAGCACATTACTTACAATGCCACTGTTAGATCCATGCCTGTGAAGTGTGAGAAACCACACTAGAGGGTTTATGGTGAGGGACATTGTAACAGACCCCCTGGGCTGCTCCGATTGAAACAGAACCCATGGGCTGTTTAGTTAGCGGCCCGATTGCCCGCCGCCAGAAGCATAACTCTCAATACCAGAATTTACTGAAAAGAAAAAGAATTGTTTATTTAATAATTATATTGATTTAGATTATTTGAGGATTTCTGCCATCAAGTCTTATGTTCTTTAAAACACCCACGAACACAGTTCTGCCTCCCCCCTACCAAACCAGGCTAGTTTTAGAAAAGTCAGAAACACCGTTTCCCTACTTCCTAGACACAGTTCAGCTTTACCGGTAGCTGCCAATCATTCAGTTCTGATTGGGGAGGCCCTTTCTGTGCTGTGGTGCCCGCCAGCTCTCAATGCAGGGCCGCCTGGATTCTCAGCCTCCTTGTAAACTGCCTTCTCAAAGTCGCGTGGTGTTTCCCTCTCAAAACAGCATGGAGAACCTCTTCTCAAAACCACATGGAGAACTCCCTTCTTAAAGCAGCGTGGAGAGCCAGCTAAAATGTCTGCAGCTGCTTTTAAACCCCTGACTGCGTCCTCTGACACAGTGGGTGTGGTAACCAGTTCTGACCATTCACAGAACCTTACACAGGGTCTGTAAACTCTTTCAATCCCATCCCAAGGTCCAAGACCCCTCCCGTCTTCCTGGAACTTGGAAGTTTCAAAGCCATTTGAGCAACAAAGTTACAAACCACTAGCCCCAGGCATGCAAAGGCATCCTAAAAGCTGCTTCCTTTTCTGCATCCACCATCTGCAAGCTCTGGGGGTCTTTTTTATTTTTGGGGGGGCACCCCCATTCTGTAACCACATCAGAGGGTTTATGGTGAGGGACATGTCTCCCAAACTCAACATTTAATTTCTGGTCTCTCTCAGCCCCTTCATGGAAAGGAAAAGTGACTGAATCTCACTGGGCAGCCTGAAGGTGTTTTCCTGCCCCATCCATTTTCCAATCCTCCAAAACTGCATACTGTGCTCTGGTCTTGCCGTATGTTTGCAACACAATGTAAACGTTTCCCACGGAGGAAGTGTTTGCAACGGTTCCCTTCAGGGAAAGCCCACAGTCCCCCAGCACAATCTGTGACTCAACAGATAAGTCTGCCTAATTCCACAGCACAGAACCGTAGGGCCTGCTTGCCCACAGGTATAAATCGCATTTTCTAACATCAGCACTATTTACAATAAAAAGCACAACAGGCATATGGCAGAGAATGTGTCCTTCGTTAACTCCAGGAAAATTCCTCTTGGTCTTTAATACCCAAACTCCACCTAAGTACTTTTCAGGCAAACGGATGTTGTACTCAGAAGTTACATTTCTGCCTTCACAAATCAATACAGCCTTTTGAAAAAAAGGGCGTGCAGGAAACATCTTCAGTTTCACTCCTAGTAAGTTTCACTCCTATTACAATTGGCATTTAGAATAAATCAAGTTAGGATGAGACAGAAGTACTCACAGATTTTTTTTTTTTTTTTTTTTTTTTTGGTGTTCCAGAGTATCAACAGAGGCAAGAAGTCGCTGGCAGGACCAGACAAAGCAGCTGCTTGTTAACAATCATATTAATTATCTGGCACCAAGGAAGCAATGTTTAAGCATCTTACCTCATGATATGACAGTTTGTTGTTACATATTGACATTTTAATGTCTTTTAGCTGGTTGTGGGTTTGGGGTTGATTTGGAGTGCATAGTAATCTTTCCCGCGTTAAAAGAATTGGAAAAGGGCTCTTTAGCATTTTCGTGCAAAATGACTGATTTCATTAACAGAAAACCAGCACTAAGGAAGAGATGTCTCCATTTGGGGCCTCCCATCTGCCTCACCTATTTGTCTGATTTTTCAATTAGTTCAGAACTCAATGGAATAAATAGACAGCCAATTTGTTGGCCTCCGCTAATAAACAGAAATATATCGCTTTTAAAAGTGACAGGATGTCACTCTTGAGATGAAGTTACAAAACGCTATGACTCCTTTCTCTCTTTCTTTGTCTCTCATACTGCCTGCTTGCTCTGAAAAAGGGAACTGTACTATTTTGAACTACCCTGTAGTGATGCCTATGTGTCAAGGAACTGAGGGAGTCCTCTGGCCAATACCCAGCAAGAAAAAGAGGCCATCAGACCTACAAGGTCTGTGAGGAACTGAATCTGCCGACAGTCACATAAATGAGCTTGGAGCAAACCCTCTACCAGTTAAGCCCTGAATGGACTGCAGTCAATCTAGGACAACACTGTGACTCCAGCCTAGTAAGATGCTCTGAGCCAGGGGACCCACGCCCAGATTCCTGACCACAGACACTGCAATAACAAATGTCCTCTATTAACCCACTAAATTCTAATGCAGCTTATTGTGCAGCAATAGATAATTAATGTATTCAGTAAATGTATGCTAATGAAACAATAAAGTCATTAACAATTACTCATCAAAGATTCCAGATGATTTGGATCCTTAGGTACTTACTGCCAGGAAATGGACCAAGACTTTCTGACCATGCTCTGGTATTCGTGGAAATCTAAATAGGGCAAGTGTCAAAAAGTTGGCTGGATCCCGTCGGTTTAAATCAAGCCAAAATTTAGAGAATTGCTGTTGGGAAAGAAAGTTTGAGGTCATTAGGCAAATGTGCTCATTTTGCAGAAACAGGGACTGAGGCTCAGAAGAGCTAAGTGACTTGCCCAGGGTCACAAGGTCCATGAAAGTGTCACGCGAGAACCCAGGACTTCTGATTCCCACTGCAGAGCTCTTCCACGGCTTCCCACGGCAGCATCTAGAGGAAAGAAAGATGAGAGGGTCTGGAGGAACTCTGAATGGAGACAGTAAGGCTCAAGCCGGGCTCAGATGAGCGGCCAGGATCAGGGAAGGCATTCCACACGACGGAGCCACATGACAGAAAAATAGTGATGGCTCGTGGGAACAGTCCCAAGAATCAAAATCTCCGTGGTCTGGGCAATCATCTTGAAGCTCATGCAAACCATGAGAATGGGGAGTCCTTGGAAAGCAATGGCATCTATGGGGAAGAGAGATCAGCAGAGAAAGTGTAACAGAACCCCTGGGCTGCTCCGATTGAAACAGAACCCATGGGCTGTTTAGTTAGGGGCCCGATTGCCCGCCGCCAGAACTATAACTCTCAACACCAGAGTTTGGTGAAAAGAAAAAGAATTGTTTATTTACACAAAGCCCTGCCTCCCCCTCCCAGACCTGGCCAGTCTTAGGAAAGTCAGAAACACCGTTTCCCTACTTCCTAGGCACAGTTCAGCTTTACCCGTAGCTGCCAATCACTCAGTTCTGATTGGGGAGGTCCTTTCTGTGCTGTGGTGCCCTCCAGCTCTCAATGCAGGACCGCCTGGATTCTCAGCCTCCTTGTAAACTGCCTTCTTCCTGCAAACCACATGGATCTCCTCTCCTTCTCAAAGCAGACTGGCGAGAGCTTCTTCTTTAAGCAGCCTGGAGATCCCTGCTCCTCCAAGCCACAGGGAGGGAGCCCACAAGAGCCAGAGAGTGAGGGCGTGAGGGCCAGAGAGAGCCTGAGGGAGAGAGCCTCCTGGAGCCAGAGCCAGCCCAAAATGTCCGCAGCTCCTTCTCTCTCCCTCCCTGCCTCCTCTCTCTCCCTGCGTCCTCTCACGCAGTGGGTGTTGCAAACCGTCCTGACCATTCACAGAACCCCACGTAGGCTCTGTCTGCTTCTTCAGTACCAGCCCACAGTCCAAGATCCCTCCCATCTTCCAGAACCTTGGAAGTAAAGAGGCTCTTTGCAACAATGTTTCCAGCCACTAGCTCCAGGCATGCAAGGGCATCCTGAAAGCTGCTTTCTGCTCCCTATCTCCCAGCTGCAAACTCTGAGGTTTGTTTTTGGACTGCCCTGTTTCTGTAACAAAAGCAGGGCAAATTTGTTAGAAAGTAAACCATGGAAGGAACATTTGCATAGGACTGTACTGCAGGCATCCAGATTAAAGCTGGAAGTAAGGAGAATGGGCATGCACTAAGAAATGGGGAGGGTATCAGAATTTGGGAAACTCGCTAGCTTCACAGTCTTGAAGCAGAAGGACAGAGGAAGGGCTTCCACTTATACACATGAGGTTCAGATCTGTACTTAGGATGTGCCCAAACCCTGACGTGGATCTTGTGGCATTTGTATCACCCATTACATGACAATCTGAGCTGCCCGACACGGTTTTATAGTGTTCAATCTACACAGATGTACACCACAGCCCCGTAATAAGATAAAAGGCTTGACGCACTACATGTAAAATCAGCCCACAAGAAAGCAACGTTAAAGAAATTCTTTAGAAGTGACTGGTTTCTTTAAATGACTGATTCCTCAGACCCACAGTGAAGAATCCCAAATGTAATAAGTCTGTGCTAATGTGCTTCGGTAAATTCTGTGATAATTCCCTGACCCCTGACACAGACACTGGGGCGTCAAAGAGGAGCAACAGGGTCATGGACTGGAGTCACAAGTCTGGTTTCCAGTCCAGGATGACTAAACCTCGCTGCACTTCATTTTCTTCAACTGCCCAATGGAGATAATAAAACTGCCTGTCCTATGTTACAAAGCTTCTGTGAGGCTTGAAGTTTGAAAAAAAAAAAAAAAAGCATAAAAGAGTTGTACAAGTACACGGCTATACAGAAAAAGAGGTTCCACTAAATTTTCCATTGTTGCCATGAAAAGGCCTTTTACCCTTCTGTGATGGCTTCATTCACAAGAACAAAGAGGTTCAAAGGCTAAATTACATAAAATTACATCACATTGTCACAGCACATGCAATAAATGATGGGGCTAAAGACGACTCACAAACATAATCTGATGAAAGTCCTGCAAAGTAGAGCATTTAACTCCTATGATCCTGGCCAGTAAGGAGAGGCAGGGAAGTAAGTCTTCAAGGTTTCAGCCATGGAAGAAGTACCAGAATCCAAATGAAGGAAGCACAGGGAAAATGGTGGGATAAGTGTGGAGATTTTCCCTAGCATATTAGCTAAGATAATGCAAGCTGCTATAACGAATAGGCCCCGAAATCTCAGAGGTGTAATGCAATAAAAGTTTACCTTTCACTCAGAAGGCATTCCACACGAGGGAGCCACATGACAGAGAAATAGTGATGAGAAACGTGGATGTTTCTGACCGGCAGGTAGCTCTCCTCTCTGCCAAGCAGTGATTTGGGTCCCAGGCTCCCTCAGTGACTCCAGCATTACGATGGGCTCAAAGGCACATGCTGAATTCTCCGTATCTTTCTGGTGTGCAAAAAATATACCTATAGGGATAAAAAATACCTGCCTTCAACTCCTTATTCCTGGAGATGACACACATCAGTACCACTCATGTTCCCATGATGAGAGCCTTCCTGTGGTCCCACGAGGTACAGAGGGAACAGTCTGAGTTTGCCAACGACAACTCAACACCATGAAAGGGGAACGCAATTCTTGGGGGAAACAGGTAATCATATCTGCTTCACCTGGAAACAGAGATAATATAGATCTCTATCATGTTACATCCTTTCTTTTGCCAGTATTTCTAGGCAATCGAAACATCAAAGGTTTTATAGCTGAGAACGCTATCAATAAACAGACATTGCTTGGAAAGCCACTGTTTTTAATATGATTTCAGGAAATCATATTAATATAGTCCAGCATGCTTCTAAATCAGAGATCAGAAGCTTATGGGAGGATGTTATAAAATAAAAAAATAAATTAAGCCCTGGCTGTGTGGCTCAGTGGATTGAGCGTCAGCCTGCGAGCCAAGTGTCGCTGGTTCGATTCCCAGTCAGGGCACATGACTGGGTTGCACGTCAGGTCCCCAGCTGGGGGCGCGAGTGAGAGGCAACCACACAGTGATGTTTCTCTCTCTCTTTCTCCTTTCCCCTCTCTCTAAAAGTAAAAATAAATAAATAAACAAATAAATTTTTTAAAAACATTAAAAGCAGGCTTTGAAGTCAAGTCAGGTTAGGTTTCAATCTGTGCTCCTGCCCAAACAATAACGGATCTTGCACAATGTATTTAACCCTCCTAAACCTCAAAGTGCTCAGCAGAAGTATAAGCTCCATAAGATCCTGAAAGGATTTTGTGAAGACTCACTGAGGTGGCATGGCAAGTACTTGGCCCATAAAAGGCACTCACAAAATAGTGCCCTAATGACATCTCCTGAAGTTGAGCACATACATCTCCCACAGGCCAGCAATTCCACTCCAACGTACACACCCAACAAATCGACACATTTACCCAAAATCAGGCACTAGAATGTTCAGAGCAGCACTGTTCCTAATAGCTAAAATGCAAAAACAATCCCTATGCCCACCAAGAACAGAATGGACACGTAGATTGTGGTAGATCTTACACGCAATACTACACAGTCATAAAAATGAACAAACTACGGCTTTGTGTACCAATATGGATGAACCTCACACATACTGAGCAAGTGATACAGAGAATACCTACTGTGTGATTCCACTTATTTAAAGTTCCAAATGAACAAAATTACTTGATGCTGTTAGAAGTCAGAATGGTGGTTACCCATGGTGGGAGCTACTGAATGGGAAGAGATGTGAGAATGGATTGTGGGGTACAGGTAATACTGTCTTTTGGAATGGGGGTGTGACTTACCGAGTGTATTCAGTTTGTGAAAATTCATTGAGGTGAATACTTACAACGATAAAGTTTTCTTGCCCTGGCTGGTGTGGCTCAGTGGATTGAGCACCAGTCTACAACCTGAAAGGTGGCCGGTTCAATTCCCAGTCAGGGCACATGCCTGGGTTGCGGGCCAGGTCCCCAGTAGGGGGCGTGCCAGAGGCAGCGATACATTGATGTTTCTCTCCCTCTCTTTCTCCCGCCCTTCCCCTCTCTCTAAAAATAAATTTTACCACTATGGAGAACAGTATGGAATTACCTCAAAAAGTTAAAAATGGAACTGCCTTTTGAACCAGCGATTGCACTACTAGGATTATACCCGAAGAATCCTGAAACCCCAATTCAAAAGAACTTATGCACCCCTATGTCCATAGCAGCCCTGTTTACAATAGCTAAGTGCTGGAAACAACCTAAGTGCCCATCTGTAGATGAGTGGATCAAAAAACTGTGGTACATTTACACAATGGAATACTATGCAGCAGAAAGAAAGAAGGAACTCCTGCCATTTGCAACAACATGGATGGAACTAGAGAGAATTATGCTTAGTGAAATAAGCCAGGCAAAGAAAGCAAAATACCATATGATATCAGCTAATACAGGAAACTAAAGAACAACACAAACAAAAGAACTAAATAGGACAAAGAGCAGAATAGCAGTCAATAGGGGGGAGGGGGGGAGAGAAGGGGGATAAGTAAGGGAAGGGTCTAGTCAAGGAACGTGTATAAGTGACTCATGGACATGGACAACGGGGAGGGATATGATTGCGGGAGAAGGGGTGGGTTGGGTAGGGGAGAGAAATGGGGGAAAATGGGACAATTGTAATTGAAAAACCAAAAATTAAAAATTAAAAAAATAAAATAAAATAAATTTTTAAAAAATTTTGTTAAATGGTGACCTTCCCCTTAGTGACACTCCCAAAGTGCTTAAATATTGATCATGACGACCACCAGCCCTTGGAAAGGAAAATAAAAAAGAGTAAAAGCAACAGAAGGGGAGGAATGTGAAAGTAAGCTGTAAAGAGAAGGAGAGACGGTGAGGACACAGAATCAGGCTGCAGGGTATCAAGAGCCAGAGATATCTACGACTTTTCTTAAAAATGCCATTTTGTGTTATATGCCCCAAATCCTTGACAATAACAAAAGGGCCCAGGACACTTTTTCATAGTGACACTGACATTCTTATTTGGGCTAGATTTTAGTGCTGCTAAAAATACGAGTCTCCCCTATAGGCAATCCAGCACATGTCTTTCAGATTATAATGTGTCTTTCGGTTCCATATGCCACCCTGTCATTTCTGTCATTGTGATTCTTCTTTCCTGTGTCATTTTGGGGAGCTATGGTTATGTGTGTGTGTGGAGGGGCGATCCTTATCGATCCCAATCCCTGCAATCTATTTCACTTCCCAAGATCACTAATAAGGTCTTCCAACACCATGATCACTCTCCACTAATACCATCCTCACACAGCCTAGCTTCTACAGGGGCAACCACGTAATGACTCCAGCTTATGCTCACTAGACTTCTACTGTACTTCTATGTAACCATCACCTACTTTCGCCGTGATAACGAAGGGTCACTAAGATTACAATACTAGAACTCATTTATCACCACATTTGGTTTCATTGCATAAGTATTTTATCAATGTTAGCACCTGTAGGAAGCTTACGGGGTTACCTTCTCACGTAATCTAGGGGAAAAAATTGAGGCCAGGAAAGGAGAATGACTTGCTTTAACACATAAAGGTAGTCGTGGCAGAACCGAGACAAAAACCCAGGTTTTCTGCTCCTTTTCTAGTACCCTCTCCCCTACCCCTTACCTGTAAAGGGCTTCTGTTTATCTTCACATGTATTTCGCATAAAATGAACATGATTCCAGCATTCTCCATTTCCCATTTCAATAATAATCCCCCAGGTCTGATGTCAACATAAATCAGTGTCTTGATTTTTGCCTAAAACAAATGTATTGAGATAATGTTCTTAGGAACTTTTTGAAAGAAAAGATGCAAGGTAATTTTTCATTTCCTCAGTTGTCAAGGTTTTTCTTTGGAATTTTTTGAAATATTTTTATTTTATATGTTTTTATTGTTTTTTATTACAGTTGTCCCATTTTTTCCCCATTGCTACCCCTCCGCCCACTCCCTCTCCCACAGTCAATCCCCACCCCGTTGTCCATGTCCGTGGGTCATTCATACTAGTTCCTTGACTAGACTTTTCCTCTTCTTTCTCCCCTTTTCCCCTTTCTGCTCCCCCTGGTCACTGTCAGTCTGTTCCTTGTTTACATGCCTCTCATTCTACTTTTCTCGTCTGTTAGTGTTGAATCTAAAAAAGAATCTAAATAATGTTTCTACTATTGTCTCCCATGAAATCCCCATATAACTTTACCCAGACTGATCAATTTTTTGAATTTTGCCACAGTTGCTTTGTAAGTCTCTTTCTCCCACCTGTCTTCTCCCTCATTTAATCTCTCTCCCATTATTTTTATTCTCTGAGGAAGAATATTGTTATTTTTCTCATAAGATTAGGCTGCATAAATCATGCCACTTTACCTCATAACACTTCAGTATGTATTTCCTAAGAACAAGGATATTTTTATATAACCAATATAATTATCAAATGCAAGAAAATTCATATTGTGACAATACTTTTATCTATTCTATAGCCGATACTCCAATCTTTTAATGGTCCCACAATGTCTTTTAGAGCAGGGGTCCCTAACCCTCGGGCTGCAGACTGGTACCGGTCTGTGGCCTGTTAGGAACCGGGCCGCCCAGCCTGAGCTCCGCCTCCTATTTCCCCCTCACCCCCATCCGTGGAAAAATTGTCTTCCATGAAACTGGTCTCTGTTGCCAAAAAGGTTGGGAACCAGTGTTTTACAGAATTTCCACGCCCAGTCCAAGACCCAACCCAGTATGATATAGTATATTTGGTTTTCATGTTTCTTTACTCTCCTCCAATCTGGAATAGCTCTTCAGGCTTTCTTTACTTTCATGACATAGACATGTTTGGAAAATGCAGGTCTCTTGGGGTACTAGAATGTTCTTTAATTTAGTAAATAAACTACTCCCAAACATAATAGCTTGACATGCAATTTTATTACAATAAAAATGTATCATTTCTCACAAGTCAGTGAGTTGGCTAAATGATTCTTCTGCCTCGGGCCAGCTGGGTCAAGGATGGTCTAGGATAACCTTAGTCACATGCCTGGCAGTTGGCTGACTATAAACCGGGTTCACAAGGATGACTTTTCCATGAGTCTCTCAACATCCAGCAGGCTTGACCTGGGTGCATTTACATGATAGCGGTCATAGTTCTGAAGTTAAGCAAGAAAGCAAGCCCCAAGGCACAAATGCTCTCCAAGCCTTTGCTGGGGCCCTGTTTGTTAGCGCCCCGTTAGCCAAAGAAGTCAGAAGGCCAGTCCACAATCAGCGCAGGAGACTGTGCCCATAGACCATGGGGAGAAGTGGTGCAAATTTTACATCCACCACAGAGCTAAAGGCAGGGGATAAAATATTTTTTCAAAGAAGAAAGACTTTGCCATTAATGGAAGAAATTAGAAGAAAATACAAAAGCCTCTAAAATAGTGAGGTAGGAACACTTAAATTGATAGCCCCAAAAGAATCTGCAATCAAGATGCCACACTAGTGAGGAGACAGGGCTTATAACACAAACTCACTAGTAAGGGGTTTGCCATCGTATTTCTTTTTATTGGTCAAGGGGGCCAAATTTAAAAGCCTGTAAATGAACTGGAATGCTCCCTCTCTGAAGCTATAGCACAATTAATACAAACAACTGAATGATCAGGAAGTCTGTGCAGAGTAATAGGTCCCTATGATAAGAAAAACAAGAGAATAATGACAGAGAAACTGATGATCTTTCTCCCTCTTGCAGCAATTTATATATATATACATACACATACATATATACACACACATATACGCATGTGTGTGTATATATGTATATATATACACACACATATATAAGTATGTATGTGTGTGTGTATATATATATATACACATATATATCGTCGGCAGCCGTCCGTCTTGAGAGACGATGGTGTAGCTTCTTAAGAGTCTATCTGCACCGCCGAGAATGGTTGTGCAGTCCGACTCGGGAGTGACACGGTATCTGTCTCCTCCCGTGTTGAATCGACATCTTACGATGACGCTGGAGTGTCCTCTCCAGTGAATCTGAAGCTACAGAGCCTGGGCAGGGTGATATGGAGGGTCTGCTGTTGCCCATGCAGCAGACCCCCCCTCTCTTCGCAGCTGAATGATCCAAGGGAAAGACGGAGTCAATACAGCTTGGCTTCAGGTGCGCCGCAGGAGTTGCCGGTGTTGACTACAACGTCAAACCGCCTTAGGGACTCCGGCTCCGGATTTTCTGTCGGGGTTTACTCCCTTAGCCTTTCCCCTGAAGAGGTATGCCGCAAGGCAGCGGAGGTTTTTTGGAGTCAGAGTTTTCCTTCTCTGATACACATATATAATACCTCTGTTAATCCATGACTATGTAAAATATACCTTCATTTACACTCAATAACTATAAGAGTTAACATCATATACAAGAGCACGGATATATGTTTATGCTTGGAAAGATTCATCTTTAGTACCATATATCATATATAGCACAGATCATTGAACTTTGGAAAACTGGAATATGCAGACATTCTAGAGGCAATGGGAAACTGAGAGAGGATAAGACCATCACAAAAATTTCTAACAACAAAAGCCAGAATATATTTCTTACTTAAGTAAGGGAGAGTTTTGCTGGTCAGGCAGAAGCTGTTTGACCAAAGCAAACCACTGATTTCAGTGATGCATTTGTCCTGAGGTTATATTCGTTTAAGAAACAACAGTAGTGAGCGTTAGAAACATGTTCAAGTCAGCAGCTTCCCATCAGCTGGCTGTCAAAGTGTGAGACTGTCACCGACTGGGGGACTTTCAGAGAGTAACCAGTGATGGATAAAATAGCTTTGGATCCTGTTCTGGGGTTTGCTTCTTACAGCGGCTAGAGAATGGGCTGTCTTTCCCTAGAGGTGTGGGGGCTTTTTGTGAAGTCTCAGAACGAATGGGGGACACTGCGAAGATTACATTGTCACAGCCTCACATGGGCACAGATGCTATTTCACAAGGGGCTGTGAGCTGATTCTCACATGGAGTGTGGCTCTTCTGTGAAGCCCTGCCACCCAAGTATAAGGTCAAGGCCATTTCCCATCTCAACCTAAGAAAGGCTCTGTCATCATAGAGCGGTAGATTTGGTTGCTCTGAAATGGAATATCCCCAATCCTCAGGAACTCCAAAATCCCTAAGTACAAGAAATGATATTTCATTGAACACATACTCCCTCTGATTTCCCTAACACAAGAACAAAGGGGGAGAATAAAAGAAAGCATGAGATACTTCATGAAGGGGCACAGAAGGGGAAGGAAAAAAGGAACCAAGTTAAAGGTCATCCAGTGTCTTACTGCAACTATGTTTGGAATCAGATAATAGATTAAAATGCAGGCAGCTGTACAGCACTCATTTTTTATACACTTCTATAAAACAACTCCTGACTGCCACGACTGCCACGTTTCCTTATTAGTAGCATGGCCCTAGTTTTAAATAAAGTAGGACGTGGGTTATCTCTTTAGAAACGCAAAGCCCAAGTTAGGCCTCTTGTGAGTCCCCTCTCCTGACTTATGCAAAGAGGGTTATGGCAGCCTTAGAGAATTGGAAGGTCGCCCCCACCCACAAGAAAACAAAACGGAGTAGTTGAGACAAGAACCTTGCTGAACGTTTAGTACCAAATGACAATGACATGCATTTCAGTCAATCCTACACCTGTATATGACCCTCGCAGAGGGAAATCTAGGTCCCCCCACCACAAAAGTGATGGGATACAAGGAATGACTTTAAAACTATGTGACAAGATAATGTGCCGTTTCTCATAATTGCACATTCATCCAGCCATTTCACAAACATTGAGCATTTACTAAAGGCATAGGCTTCAGAGCAAAATATAATTCATCCTTGTGCTCAAAGAACCATAAACTTAGAAGGAAAGAAACACACAGATATATTTGTAAATCAGGTGAGTAAATATTATTAAATGGCCATTGTAGGGTCAACACATCGCTCTCCCACCACCTGTGATGAGGGCTGGCCAGGGGGCCCCAGGCCAGAAAGGAATGTGTACTGTTTGGGGAATGGATTGTAATTGCTTGTTATCTCCTTTTGGGAGTGGCTTCTTGTCCTGTGACTGCTCCTTGATCTTTTCCCTCTGTATGTACACACTGACATCAGGTAGCTCCGGGCCACACGTAGGTTTGTGCAGCCTGAGCCCCCTGCCTCCTCTGTCTGGGACCCCTTGTGACGAGCCTCAGACTGGAGGACGTGCGGTCTGTCTCGCACCAACCCGCCGCTGTCAGTGTGAGCAATAAACAGCATGTCCACATCTGCTGCTCCTCCAATTGGTTTTTCTCGGGATATCACGAACACTTAAGCAGCTCTCTGGTTTGGGTTTGGGGCTCCTGTGCTACAGCCATAAAAATACATATCCTTATAGAGGTCATCTTAAAAGGTTTTGAGTAACATGGAAGTGTAATATTTGAGGAGGAATCTGGATCACTGTAAGTTACAGAAGGGAGAACGGTGACAGGGAAGTCAGTTGCAGATGATTCTGGAGACGACGAGGGCTGGAACTAAGGCACAGCAGAAGAGGTGGCGAGAAAAGGCTGGCACAATGAAACTCAAAGTTGAAACACAAGGGACAGCAGTTCACGACTGGGCACAGGGGCAGGAGGCAATGCTGGTGGAAGCAGATGGCAGGGTCGGTCAGAGGGAGTACCGCAGCAGGAGCAGGTTTGAGGGGGGTTCGAACCCTTAGCATCAGCAGATCGGGGCAGGGCATATAGATCATAAATGAGCAGTGTGACTATGAGATCTGGACAAGGAATAGGCTTCTAGAGGGCTAAGAACTAACGGACTCTTTTCAACATCCCCAAGGAGTGTGAGTCCATTCTGGGCCTGTTCATCTCCTCACTTTCCAGAACAGGGACCACTGGTTTCATAGAATGGGCGACAACAGTCACAGAAGCTCCAAGAGTGAACCTTGATGGTGGCTATAGGCAGAAGAAAGGGGTCAAAAAGACACTAACTTCTGGGCATATGAAAAAAAACTGAAGTGGAGCAGACACAATGGACAAGGAGGTCTGCTGGGACCACTCAAGAGATGCTGAGTACCTGGAATAGGGGTAGAAAATCAGCAGGAGGCCTGGAAAGGAAATACTGCTCATGAGGTTTTCTAGACAGACTAGATGGGATTTGGGGAATGGATACAGAGCAGCGAGAGTGATGATGACAGGCTGGGACAATAAGGGAGGGCAGAGAGTAGATGGTAGACACATGGGGAACAGACACAAAACAGGCCTCAGGCAACTACAGTCCCCACTGGAGAGGACACGTATGGACCTGTTTGGAGAGCTGGCTTTCTCTACAGTGAGGAAGGGGGCGCAGAGAAGGTACACATGGTGTAGACACATGGGTTAAGACTGAGTGGGGGTGGCTAAAGAGAGCGTGATGGGATGGATGGCTTAGAAGCAGGAGTCAGTGACGGAGAGTAGTCATAACACAAGGAGAGGGCCATCCCGCATGGAAGCGTCTCGGCGGACAGGGGAAGGCATACGGACGGCACCGCTAAGCAGAGAGACCCAACAATGCCCACTCTCTGCAAGCATCAGTCTGCACAACTGTTAACTAAAGTGTTGACACCACGCTTCTGTCCACAGCTAACAACATCACTACGGCCGAAGGCCACCTGTAGGACAATGGCCCTCATGCTCTTCCTGGAATTTTTACAGTGGCGTTTGAAGAGTGCATGACTACTACAGGAATGCATCACACCCGATGAAATCAAAGCAGCAGTCCTGCCACCCTTCCTGCTTCTTCTGTGAAACAAAGGCCAGCTACCCCTATCCCTGCAGCCATTTGTTAAAGAATTTAGAAAATATTTGCAAAATGAAAAAAATGTCATCTAAGTCCTCTGGCTCATCCCGAAAAAAAAACAGTTCAAACTTGGCTTGCAGGACAGTGAGCAATATAGCGCCGGCCTACGTTTCTGGCGTCTGTGTAGCCCACTCTCGCCTCTGAACACTTATGTTTCAGGAGGTGGTTTAAATCAGGCTTGGGAAGGTAGGCTGGTGCTACATTGCTTAGTGCCCTGTAAGCCACATTAGACATCATCCTTCTTGACTTCCAAAGTCCAATGCCTTTATCTTACGCTTCAGTTCTATTCCTAGGTATCTGTTACTTAACATGCGTTTTTGTTCACTGAAGCCAAGCACAAAGATGTTCACAGCAGCACTATATATAATAGCTCCAAACAGGGGACAACCCAGCCCATCCACGTCAACGTGTATAAATGGGGTCTCTTCTAAAAAGACAATAGTAACTTCAGTTTTATGCAACATGAATGGATCTCACAAACATAACATTTGGGGCCAAAAGGCCAGGTACAAAACAGCACATGCTATATTAGTGCTAGTGTATAAAGTACAAAAGTAGTCTAACTATGATGTTCAAAGTCTGGACAAAGAAGGGTGGGTTACTCTCTGGAATGAGGCACAGGGGCCTTTTGGGAGGTAGGGAATATTGATCTGAGCGTTTAGTTGCATGGGTGTTTGCTTGTGAAAATTTATCAAGCTGCACACTTAGAATTTATGCTCTCTTCTGTAGGTCATCCCGCGATAGTTTACATATTTAAAAGATGTTCAGATCCTCATATTCTGCACCTCTCCTTGCTAAGTAACTCTTGCTTTCCCAATTTCCGGTATCCCTCTCTCCAGAGGCCCTTCCCTGAATTCCTAGGCTATTTTAGCTCACCCTGCTGCGTGCTCCAGGTCCCCTGTTGTCCACCTATCTGAACAAGTCTCCACATTTAATTACCAATTACTTGTTGAATCAAGTTCTGCAAATTGGCTTTATTTATCTTTTCGGGCACATTGTGCGAGTGCACAATTTTTAATAGAGGCCATGTGAAGAGAGGAAGGTTTAATAATACTCTCCCAAGGGTAGAATGTCAGCCCCAGTGCAGTGCGAAATAGAGAAGGGCGAACTAGTTATATATTGCTTTGTAACAAATTCGCTGACTCGGCAGCTTAAAACAATACACATGCCCTCGCAGTTTCTGCGCATTCACAAGTCCAGGTACAGTTGACCTGGTTCCTCTGCTTCGGGCTGTCACCAGACGACACTCAAGTGTGTCACCAGGGTTGCGTTCCTTTTGAGAGCCTCCAGGTCCTCTCCCTAGCTCACGCAGTTGTTGGCCACATTTAGTTCCTTGCCCCTATAGGGCTGACATCCCCACTTTCTTGTTGGCTGTCAGCCAAGGGCCACTATCTACTCCTAGAGTCCACTCATCTTCCTTACAAGTCCTCTAACAGGTCCCTCCACACGGCAGCTTCTTCAAGGCCAACAAGGGAGTGTCCTGATCTAGTAGGCTAGGAGGGTCACATATAATAGTCAGTAATGTCAAGATAATGGGGTATGGGGCCAGGGGGCAGCTTGGGGGCAGCGGGGGGACCACTCTGTAGAGTATGTGCTTTTCCAGCTACTCTGCCGTACATCTGAAACTGGTGCGCAATGGTATTGAACGTAAACTATGGTTGAAAAAAAAAAGAATTACGAAAATGAAATCTTCTCACCTTTGACATATAACACAACCTAATCAAGGGAGTGGCATCTCCTCACCTTTGTCATATTCTGTTGGCTAGAAGCAAGTCTCGGCTTCTGGCCACATTCAAGGGGAAGAAGGTGTGATACAAGGATGTAACTCTTGGAATTCTACCTACCACAAAAGGGTATTACTTGGGGACTGAGGAAGATTTTCTCAGCAGCCCTCAAATCCCACAATATAGGTATGGAAACCAGCCTCCAAGATGGCACCCTGTGGTCACAACCTTGCATAATCCTCTCCCACGCTGTACCAGAGTTGGTCTGTGTGACCAAAAGAAATTGGCCAAAATGATGGCATGGGCCTTCTGAGGCTATACGATAAATGAAAATGCAGTTGCCACCCGTCTGTCACTTGTTTTCAGGGAAGACATGAAAACAGCCCTTTGGAGAGGCCCACATGGCAGTGAGCTGAGACCTACTGCCAATAAGGTAGTCGGGTAAAAACAAAAGAAAACAGAATGCCCATTAAATTGGCATTTCAGAAAAATAATGCATAAGTTTAATATAAGTATGGCTCAAAATATTGCATGTGACATACTGCAAAATCATTCACTGTTTTCTGAAATTCAAGTTTAACTGATCATCCTGAGTTTTGTGTTTCAAAATCTGGTAACCCTACCTGCCAAGAGCCATGTGAGTGACAGACTCCCCAACGCAGTTTCAACCAAACCTTCATGTGACTGCGGCCACCGCTGACATCTCAACTGCAACCTCAGGAGAGGCCCTGGACCACAACCTCCTGCCTAAGCTGCTCCTCAATTCCTGACCCACAGAAACTGAGAGCATCTGTGCTTGTTATTTAAAACCACTAAGGCTGGGCAGTAATCTGTTACACAGAAAGTGATGACTAACACGCAGGTGACTGTCAACCCATTCTCCTGTCTCTTATGAAACACACTAATGAAGAATGCTTCCATTATTTAAGACGCAAACCCACTTCTCGAGTTGAAGAGTAACAAGGGAGCTCATAAACGGTGCTGAAGATCACCATTCATTAATTCATTAATGAAATGCCTCGCTGCGTATTGGACTGAATTAAACCTGTCAAGCAGGACTCTTTATTAGGGAAGTCAGAGGGCATTTTGTGTTGTTCTTGCTTACTGAAGTAGGCAACAGCAGCTTCAATATAACAAAGCCTGACAGCTTCATTCAGCCCGAAAATGCTGGCGACAGGCAAGTGATACCTGGTGTAAATATTAGGTCCCACCATTCCTCAAGCAGATAGGAAAGGCAAATGCACATCAGACAACTAAGCGATCTGCCAGTGTCCACTTTGCTGGTGAAGGAACAGAATAGATGTTTAAAAATGATTTACACGTTATTAAACGTGTAGCGGGAGAGAACGGGGGAAATGGCGGACTAAAGGATCTTAAGAGCTGTGGTTCTCAACGAAGGGTGACGTTGCTCCCCTCCCCAGGGGAACGCTTGGCAATGTCCAGAGACATTTTTAGTTGTCAAAAAAAAAAAAAAAAAAAAAGGCAAGGGGACTGGCAGCTAGTGAGTAGAGGACAGGGATGTTGCCAACCTTCGTACAGTGCACAGGATAACCCCTCACATCAAACAATTATCTGACCCCAGATATCATTAGTGTTGAGAAATCCTGCTCGAGAGAGAGATAAATGAACTATTGCTATACTGACAAATCAGAACGCTATAACTCTCTGGTGTTTGGAAAATGTTTACTTTGAAAACATTTAGTTCACTGACCCATTAAATGCTTTCTGATTTAGTCTTTCTGTTTTCAACCATGTGTGCGTACTCAATAACTATTTATCAAGTCTGCTGCTATGCCAGCCGCTTTGGGAAAAACTAACGTGTATAAGAAACTCATTATTCATTCAGCCATTAAATAAATTAGTAAGCACCTGGAAGTGATATAGGGAATGAATCAAATGTGTTTTCTTCCCTCAAAAAACATAAAATCTTGAGTTAATATTATATGCAAATAGGAGGGAAAACAGGAAAAAATAATGAAGCGGTCCTGCTGACTGAACAAGCAGAGTTTTGGGTAATTCTCATAATGGGGCACTTTCTTCAGGCAAACATCAAAAGAGCAGTTCTCACATGACCACTGGCTAGGTGAAAGGTGCGTCATCGGGCTAATGCGTGGAACCAGCTGGTCAGGTGTGTTTTCACGGATTCACCTTCATTTTTATTTCATCTAACACAGCATATAGAAGTGTATGGAGAGCTTTTTGAAAAAGATGTTTGTGAAAAACAGCAATCAAGTGAAAGGCACAGCTTCAGTGGAAATTAAAAGGGCTAGCTCTAGGGGACACACACGTGCCTTGCACCACCGGGCTTTGAGTGTACCTCTCATCAGTGGCTGCGCCTCATAATAGTCCTGTAAGAATCAGCAAGTGGGAGAATATGAGAGTCTTGGGAGAGGTTTCAGAGGCAAGAAAGGCAAAGGTATAGTCATAAAGCAGCCTGCCTGACACGCATGATGCAGGAAGGAATAGGAGAAAGAAAACTAGTAGAAGAAAGGCTGTGACTGCGTTTTAGAGGACACTCAATACTCAATACAATTGTCAAGGCCTAACAAAGGCATGGAAGGAAGGAGGAGAGGAGAAAATCTTTTTTATTGCCCAGTACTGCTTCAGTTAAAATGATCTTTATAGCCTCTCATGACTGTTAGAATGGTTATCACCAAAAAGATAAAATTACAAGTGTTGGTGAGGATGTGAAGAAAGGAGAACCCTTGTGTGCTGTTGGTGGGAACGTAAATTGGTGAGGCCAGTATGGAAAACAGTATGGAGGTTCCTCAAAAAGTTAAAAATAGAGCCCTGACCAGCTGGCTCAGTAGGTTGGAGCATTGTCCCGTACACCAAAAGATTGCAGGTTTGATCCCCAGTCAGGGTGCATTCAGGAGGCACCCGATAGATGTTTCTCTCTCACACTGATGCTTCCCTCTCTCTTCTTCTCTAAAATCAATAAACATATATTCAAGTGAGGATATTTTTAAAAGTTAAAAACAGAACTACCATGTGACCCAACAATTCTACTTGTGGGTATATATCGAAAGGAAATGAAACAGGAACTCGACGAGGTATCTGCACTCCCATGTTCAATACAGCATCATTCATGAGAGACAAAATATGGAGACAACGTAAGTGTCTGCTGATAAATGTGAATGAGTAAGAGAACATGTGTTACAGAATGGAATATTATCCAGCCATAAAAAGAAGAAAACCCTGCCACAAACCATTTGCAATAGCATGGATGAACCCAAGGGACGTTATTCTTAAATGAGATAACCCAGACAGAGAAAGAAAAATACTCTGTGTTCTCATTTATATGTGGAATCTAAAAAGTCAAGCTCATAGAAACAAGAGTTGAGTGGTAGTTTCCAGGAACTGGGGGTGGGGGACATTGGGAGTTGTTAGTCAAAGGGTACCAACTTTTAGTTGTAAGGTGAATCAGTTCTGGAGATCTAATGCACCACACAGGGATTCGATTTAGTAATATTATATTGTAGACTTGAAATTTGTTTAAGAAAGTAGATCTTAGCCCTGGCTTCTGTGGCTCAGTGGATTGAGAGTGTCGGCCTGAGAGCTAAGTGTCGCTGGTTCGATTCCCAGTCAGGGCACATGACTAGGTTGCACGTCAGGTCCCCAGTTGGGGGCGCGAGTCAGAGGCAACCACACAGTGATGTTTCTCTCCCTCTCTCTCTCCTTTCCCCTCTCTCTAAAAATAAATAAACAAAACAGCAAACAAATAAATAAATTATTTTTTAAAAAAAGAAAGAAGAAGAAGGTATATCTTAAGTGTTCCCCCCACAGACAGGAAAATGGTAACTACATGAGGTGATGGACACATGAATTGATTGTGGTAATCATCTCACAATGTATACGTATATTGTACATCCTAACTATATACAATTTCTACTTGTCAATTATGCCTCAATAAAGCTGGGGGGGGGACCTATCTTTAGCAAAATTAGATTTTTTGGCTTTCAAAAGCAGCAAGAGTGTGATTCTAGTTAGAGATACTTAAAGCAGGAGGTCCGTGTCACGGGAAAGCTACGTCAGCTTTCCTCATTGTTGCCCTGCTTTCCATGAACTGAAACCTTCCTTGCTTACAACTCTAGGCTCCCAGCATCCCATCTCTACACCCAGTGAGATTCCCAACTCCTAGAGATCTCAGCAAAAGTGTCTGATTGGCCTGGCCTGAGCCATCAATCCATCTGTTGAACCAACCACCAGCACATGATGAGTTTCTTTGTTTAACAGCCCTCACCCAAACCAGCTGAAGTTGATAGCGATCAAATCTAGACATTAATCGAGAACAATCAATGTTATGCCATGTGGGGAGAGAGCAGATATACTCAAAATACATACCCAAATCAATAGTTATTGGTGAAAATGAAAAATGTGTCTTTTATTTTAAGGAAAAAAACTAAACAGACTTTTTGGCCAACCCAATAGCCAAAGATCAGATTCCTAAAGCCCTGACCACGTCTCTTTTCTGTAAACAAGAACTTTTTTGGGGGTGGGGGGGAGAACTTCTATTTCCACTCTTATCTCCATTTCTCTAACCCCATCTTTTTATTTAGTATTGTTATTATGACTTTTCAGTTTTCTTTCAATATGGGGGATCCTTCCCTTTACTTCCCAGCTCCCCTTCCTTTTTTTATTCATTTATCTTCTCATGTGTGCTCTTTCAAAACATTTGAAGCAGATTATGAAAATATAATATTAAGTAATCACCTGAGGCTGATGAAAAAGAAATAGAAAATCAGAACCAAAAAAGGGAGAAAGCACACTAACTATAAAGGTTGGTATAATAGTTATAAATATTAATTACATTAGAACTTCAGGTTCCTATAAGCCAGAGTATGAATGAAAAAATAAGGTTACAGTGTTCCCTCACTTATCACGGGTATTACGTTCCAGACCCCCCCCCCACAAAGTAGGAACCTTACATGTATTCTACACTCTTAAACCTACATCACTTTAACAACATACGTATACAGTACTGCAAAATCCCACGATAGAGTGAAAAATCCGTGATAAATAGTTACATATAATATTCTTTAAAATCCTGCGATACAGTGAGGCCACGATAAGTGAACCGCGATATAGCGAGGGACTGTTGTACATATATTTGGTTTACATTAGAAAGAGTGAATGGCAGCTCCTCTGAGGACGTATAGCATTTTCCTGACTCTATTTCCAAAGAAACTGAAACCTTACAGGGAAAACAACGCCCAGCTCCCAGGGTTGCTATGTCTATTGAGAATAAAAAAGCATTCAGAAATTGCAAACTATTATTTAACAATATAACTCTCTTTTCTCTACTTGCAGATCTGCCTACTGGCAATCCTTCCTCCGCTCTCCTTACTTTACCTTTTAACACAATCAATGCTTAGCAGGTCAGCATGGAACAGGGGAACCTCAGAACTAGGCTGAGTCTGTGGTGTTATGAGGGAATCCTGATCGGAAGCATCAAGGAAAGAAAGAAATCTGTGCCAGACCAGCTCAGTGGCAAGACAAGAGTCCAACTTGTCCACGAATGCTAAGCTGCAGGAATTCGTTTTTATAGCACAGTGAAGTCTCAGCTTGAGCGTCCACTGGGTCCCCAAAAGGAATTGAGACTGTCTGGGCATATCTGTGGGTCCAGTGGGCTGAACCTGTCAGAGAGCTCTTTTCTTTTTTTAATTTGAGGAATTAGGGGCCTCTTGGGACAGAACTTATTGAAACAAAACAAAAATTTCCGCACAACCAGCTTGATCCAGTTTGAGTACCCCATGAAATTAGTTCTTCAGTTTAAATTTAGAGTTCTCTTTCTCTCTCTACCCAGCACCTAACTATCGGACAAATGTTTGCGCCTTACAGAGGGTCGCTGGTCACATGCACTAAAAACTCTCTAAAGCTCCAGAGCACAAGACACTGCTATATAGCGGATGGCAGAAAAGATTCTCCACTCACTCCACACCAGATCTCCAGGCAAGGGCAGCAGTGCACAAGCGGACAGATCACCCGTGGGCAACCTCTCAGCTGGGAAAATGCAGACCCTCAGGCTAGGGGATCATCAGAAGACTGGAGAACAGGAACACAACTGGGGATCTGTGTGTGGGCACATTCGATATCACCTGATGGCTCTTTAAAACCACTGTGGGTGAGCAGAAAGAAGTCAAGGGCCCGGCCATGACAGAAAAGGTGGAAATGAGGGAAAGAGAGGTTTCGCCTTACAAATGACACATCATCAGCTTGGATGCAGTATCTTTTTGGTTCACCGACGATGATAAAGCAAGTATAGTTCAGACTGGCCCTAGGGTAAATGTCTGCCTGCTTCATGTCGCTGAACATCTGGCCAGACAGCTGGGAGGACAACTGGGGAAAGAGCACTGGACCAGCTCAAATGTTGGCTTTGTGGAAAATGAGCAGTGAAACGCTGCACTTGTTCCTGTACTCCTCCGGACCTAAGTTCCTTGTTTGTAAAATTAGAAGGGTGGACTACACTGGCCCTTTGCAAATAGTATTAAACGGAATGCTCAGGTCTGCAGAGCACCTGAGCTGAGAAAAGGGTCCTGAAGATGGGCTGAGATAGCCTTCCCACCCCACCTCCCCAGCCCCGCTCCTCCGGGAGCAACGGCACATGTGTCTTTCAATGGCTGCTTCCCAGCACGGGATTGAGCAAGGCGGTCTGCATTCAAATCCTGGCTCCTTCAGGCCTTGAGATGGGAGCTCTCTGCATCTCTGAGACCCACATATTGCTAGAAGCATGGCTCCCCAAATTCTTGCATTTGGAATATGTGAGTTTCCTTGCTTTTACCTTCCCTAATACACCAACCAAGCAAAGAAACAAACACAACACCGTGCGTGAAAGATTCGTTTAGAGTGGGAAAGGAGAAAGATATTTCCAGCATTTAAAAGGGGTTGCCGTTAATCAATGCACATGGTTTCCAAGAGTAAAATCAATTCTGCACAGCGCCTAGGAATTTCTTTAACCCTGGGCTTCTCAACCAGTAGTGATGTTGCTCCCTAGGGGACATTTGGCAATGCCTGGAGACATTTTTGCTCGTCACAGCTTGGGGGAGTGCTACTAGGATAGAACGAGTAAAGATCAATGATGTTGCTAAATGACCTACAGTGCACAGGACAGCCTCCCATTACAAAGAATTATCCAGTCCCAAACATCAACAGAGGTCGAGAAGTCCTGTTTAACTCAACTGGAGCATGCTGCATCATTTGTAGGGGTGCTTAACTGTATTGAATAGAGAAGCTCGTATTCATCCCATTGTGTCATGTAATAGACAGTAATTCTAGACTATGGCCAGGAGAGCAGGGTGTTTCCAGAGACTGGCGAAGAGGGCAAATATCAGATCTGACACGTATGGAAGCCCAATCCTGAACTAGTTTCCCAGGTATCTTCTTTAATCGGCAGAGCGATCCTCTCAGGGACATACAACTATCCTCATTTAAAGAAGCCCAATCTAGGAGACTTAGAGAAGGTTGGACTTACGACCACGGTCCCCGGGTAGGGAGCCAAGATTCCTCCCAATGGTATGTGTAAATAGAAGGTGGCATGTGCCACATGGTAAGCATTTGGTAGGGGAAACAATGTGAAAGAAACTGGGATATCTCTTACCCGTCCTGTGCACTGGTCCCCACCTCGGAGTGCTTCTGCTTGTCATGGCTTGCACCTGCGACTTTGTTCAGACCCTATCCTTAGATGCTTAGAGACACTTGAATCGCATGCACAGAAAGCCCACAGTGCCTAGGATTCCACTAGCTCCTGAGCAGCCCTTAGCCAATGACTCAGGACTGGGAGAGTACAGAAGTCCAAGGCCTGTTCTTCCAGGCAAGACAAAGGCTGAAAAGCAGGTTACACTCCAGCACTCCCCTGCAATCACACTCTTCCCAGCCCTCCTCACCATTTTCTCCTGAGAGCACTTCCTTAAGAAATCACTTGCACACAAACCCTTGTCTCCAAGTGTGCTTCGGGGGAACCTAATACATAAAAAGAAAGGCTAGGGAAGTTTGTGACGCTTCTCACAGTAAAAGGACATTTAACTGGATAATGCTGGGAGGTAATGTCAGGGAGAGGCTGCACCCAGGACTAGTATAACTAAGGAAGTTGGATGTAGCCTGTGAGCAATGGAAAACTATTAATGACTTCTTTTTCAGTAAGGGGGAGCATTGCACAGGAATAGAATCAGATACATTAATAAACCGTAGTTGATACTAAATGTAATTTATCGCACATTTCCCAAGTACATGATTAAGTAATGAACTTACAGGTATAGCAAAATGTAATAAAGGGAAATGAAAAATTCTTAGGTGGTGATTACTTTCTGTTTGCAAAGGGGCTTCATGCTCTAGAAATACATGAATAGATCAAAGGACTTTGAACCACGATTATAGCCAACCATAAAGAAAAAGCTTGTTTCCCTGTGATGCAGGACCACTTATTTTATAAAATGAAACACTTGTCTCTATAACAAGCTAATATTCTAACTTGGTATCAGAAAAGTATGGTCAGTTTTTGTTTGTTATTAAATATTCCCTACCTGCCTACTCTGTGCCAAGCACTAAAATAGATTATTTAAGAAGTGAATATATAACCAGAAGGGAGTTTACTATTTACAATATTAAACCTTAGTCTGAGATCTAAAAAGTAAGTTATTAATAATAGCAGGCAGAAATTCTCCTAAACTGTTTAAGTGTACAAAATATTCTGAAAGACATGGTTTTGATGTAACATAGAGGGTTAGAGTTTAGTCTATATGTGATAGTGTTACCATTCAATTTTTAAAAATAATTTATTTAGTTATTTATTTGTTTATTTATTTATTTTTAGAGAGGGGAAAGGAGAGAGGGAGAGAAATATCACTGTGTGGTTGCCTCTCACTCGCACCCCCAACTGGGGACCTGACGTGCAACTTAGTCATGTACCCTGACTGGGAATCGAACCGGTGACACCTGGCTCGCAGGCCAACGCTCAATCCACTGAGCCACAGCAGCCAGGGCCCATTCAATTTTAATGTAATATTTATTGCCTAGATCATAGGTAAGCAAGCTTTTACTACAGTCACATAGTAATTACTTTAGGCTTAGTAGGCCAGATGGTTTCTGTCACAATTACTCAACCCTGCAGTGCAGTCCAAAAGCAGTGATAGATAATATATAAAACAATGGGTGTAGCTATGTTCCAATAAAACTTTAGACACTGAAATATAATTTTCATAGAATTCTCTTATGTCACAACATATTCTTCTTTTGGTTTTTTCAACCGTTTTAAAATGTGAAAATCATTCTTAGCTCATGAGCAGGCTATATAAAACCAGGTAGTGGGGTGGATTTGGTCTAAGAACCTGGTGTCCCAGAGCTTAAGGGTGCAGGTAGTTTATTTGGGAGGTGACCCCAGGAGGCAGAAGCAAAGAAGCATCGGCTCTATCCCTCTGGGGCCCCTCAGAGAACCTGGTGGAATATGCCTCAGAAATGCCCCTCTGAAGCATGGAAGGTTAGGGGCATTATCTGCTGACTACAGTCACTTTGCTTCTACCTGTGGGTCAGTGAAGCTTCCACCACTTTGGCAACAGCTCTGAGGCAGGAAAGTAAAAATGCAACAAGCACTCATGAGGGGATGCTGCTGGATCAGCCTGGGAACCTTCCACCAGACTAGCGCATACTGTCACACGCAGGCTGAGGGAACGTGGTGTGGGGACTAAAATGTGTTTGCGAAGATGGTAATTGTAGGGAACTACTCCTTGTGCTTTTCAGAATTGTAGCCCAAGCCATGAGCCAGGCCCACCTAGGAGGCCTTTAAGTCTCAACGGAAAACCAGAAAGCTGAGAGGCAGATAGGACCGAAGGCCATTCAGAGGGTTCCCATGGGAATTGGGTTTAAAGAATGCATATTATGTTTAAGAGTTTGCTCTGCTTTTCGTATCTCTTAGTTAACTATAAACAATCTGTAGCAAAGAATGTATGATGCCTTGCACCTGATGTCAGAAAGGCGTCGGGGTGTTTAACAGACCCTGACACAGCGTGGTCACTGTGTTCTCTATCTCGGTATCTGTAATCAGTAACTGTCGACTGTAATCCAAACACCTGAAAGCTAATGGATGACTTACGAAATTTGACCTTGTGTCTCTCATACATGCCTTCTCAATAAAAGGCATGGGGAACGGGAATTCTGTGCTCTTCCCCTCTAGAGAGATTAGCCACCTCCCATCCCTCCAGACAAAATACAGCATCCTGGATAAATTTGTTTTGCTGCCGTGGTCCAGAAACCTCTTTGGAACACAGAGTTTCTGACCGAGCCAGGGCATTGGAGGCAAAACAGCCTCATCTGGAGTCCAACATGGGGCACCAGATAAGGCTGTCCACCATGGTACAGTTTCACTCCTTTTGCTGGAAGCCACAAAGGTCCTGTAGAGGTAGAAACACAGGCATATCCCCTCTCCCAGGTTCGCAGATCAACCTGGCCCTCCCAGTTCTGTGCTCCTTGAGGGTCCCAATACAACACTAGGGGGCAAGGTTCTCTATCTTCCCGTCCATGATGGCAGAAATGGTTTTCAATAGGAGTAGTAAGAGAGTCATCACAATTTAAAAAATTTTAAGTATAGATTGCTAAATTAGTTAGATTATTTGAGGAAGACTCCATAGTAATAACCTTTATTTCTGTGATATTCTATTTCTGTGAAAGCCTAAAAGGAGAACTATGAGAGGATTAATATTTTTAAAGCTAGGTCACTCCCAGGCGGCAAAATTAAAAACCCAGGGATATCATCTTGGTGCTCTTACTCATCTGACTACATATCGAGAAAGAAATGTTGGTCATGAACTGGAAAGCAAATCTTTGAAATAAAAAATTGCAACTGTAGGTGTAATAGACCAGTGTAGAATGTTCTGGAACAGTTCCTGCTTGTGCGTGACTCTGCAGGTTTTAGGTGGGGTCACGAGCAGTGGAGAGGGGGCTGTTCATGCAACAAAGGCTGAGTCCCAACAACACAATTCTGGGAAGACGACAATAAGATAGTGTCAGCCACCCTTCACCCAGAAGAGGATGAGGGGAGATACCACTGTCGAAACTGAGCTGGGCAGAAGGACATTCAATGATGGGGTAGAGCCCACCAGGAAAAAGAATTCACTCTCAGTAGGCTTCATCACAAAAGCTCTCAAAATATACATCCAATAAGTGGTTAATATCCAAACTTTATAAAGAACTCATATAACGTAACAAAAAAAAAAAACTTAACAATCCAATTAAAAATGGCAGAGGACCTTAATAGATATTTCTCCCAAGAGGACACACAGATTGCCAATAGACATATGAAAGCATGTTCAACATCACTAATCATCAGAGAGAGGCAAATAAAAACCACAATGAGCTATCACCTCACACCTGTCAGAATGACTACCATCAATACACCAACAAACAAGTGCTGGCAAGGATGTGGAGGAAAAGGGACCCTCGTGCACTGTTGGTGGAATTGTAAGTTGGTGCAGCTGCTATGGATAACAGTGTAGAGATTACGTAGAAAATTAAAAACAGAACTGCCTATGACCCACAATTCCACTTCTGGGTATTCATCACAAGAAATACAAAGCACTAATTCAGAAAGATATATGCACCCCTATGTTCATAGCAGCGTTATTTACAATAGCCAAGTGCTGGAAACAGCCTAAGTGCCCATGAATACACCAGTGTATAAAGAAATGTGGCACCTACATAAAAGGGAATGAACTCCTGCTATTGGTGACAACATGAATGGACCTAGAGGGTATTATGTCAGACAGAGAAAGACAAATACTGTAAGATCTTATTTACATTTGAAATCTAAAAAAAAAAAAACAACAAATAAACAAAAACAGATCCACAGAAAGAACAAGTTGATGGTTGTCAGAGGGGTTGGGGTGGGGGGTGGAAATACATTAAAAAAAAGCTCAATGGGAAATGCACAGTAAACAACTGCTGTTTTGTCAGCCCAGAATTTATTTGCTTTTTTGGTAAAACAACACTCATCCGGTCCCCAGATACTCTCTTGGGATAGCCCATCAATTACTCGTGGACAATGTCTGGTGGGCATCTCCGGCTGGACCTCACGCCTTGTTACTGTCCTGAAGCCTATGACCATGGTCAGTGTATCCATCGCGTCTCTCTGGCCCCAGCGATTGGTTCAGGAACCATGTGCGACCCAGCTGGAATTGCTGAAACACAGCCTCCTTTTTCTTGGGCTTCTTGGGGAGAAGACAGTGCCCTTTCCTCCTCAGCACAAACCTGAGAGGATATGGAGTGTGTTGAGGCTAGGGCCAGCACTTCAAGCTGCTAATTGAAAACCGCTGGGGACGCAGAGCTAGGAGATGGTGAGAAGCGAAACTCCGAATCCCGCCTTGTTCGTGTGGCCAAGACAGCGTGTAAAGTGCTTCTCAGACTAATGGGCATATGGATCATCTGGTGGGTCTTGTTCAAATGCAAGTCTGATTCAGCACACCCAGGACAGAGCCTGAGTTGCCGGTTTTGTAACAAGCTTCTAGGGGCTGTACATGCTGCTTGTTTGCAGACCATACTGGGCTGCAAGGAGGTCAACTGCACTGACCCTGTGTCCAGAATCTGATACAGGAAACCAGTAGCTCCAACGGCGCAGGGCTGACAGAGCTCATTCAGTGGTGTGACCACGCCTGGTGGCAAGGCTGAACTTCAAGCATGGAGAACAAAAACCTCACATGCCTAAGCTTCCACCTCAAGGCACAGAATAAAATCAACAATTTTTAAAATAACATGCTTTACATTTTTTCTCTCTTACAGTAAGAACAGTATTAGTAAAATATCCGAAAACATAACAACTCAGACTTTGAGTCTGATCAAATTCAAGTTGACTTCCAGAATCACAGTATCAGCTGGATTTACAGCCCTGCTGGGTCTTTGAGGAGAATGCAGGCAGTGACCTGGAAAGAATGCACTTCCGGCAATTTGAATGGGAATATCAAAAACATTTTTTGAGGGGTACCCTAAACCCCCAACCCTGTATGAAGTGCCTCCCACTGGGCCTTCTATGTCTGCAGACAGAGGCGGATTAAGGTCGGTTGAGGTCCCGGGCGCAGAAGAAAATATCGGGCCCCTTAAAAAAAGAAAGACAGGGAAAATAAAAATACATGTTAACCATACTTTATGCAGTGTAGCAATGAGACCAAACTTGGTGTCATTAGAAAAAAGTGTAAAGTTGGGGTTTTGGGGGGCCCTTCAGAAGTCAGGGCCCAGGACACCCACCCAGTACACTCGCCGTTAAATCCGCCTCTGTCTACAGAACAGTTCTCCTACCCGTGCTTGGAGAAACTGCTACTTCCTGGCCCGAGGAAGGGTCCTGGCAGAACAAAGTTAATATTTTGTACCCTGCCAATCAGTGTCACTCAGTCAATAACCATAAGCAGATTCCAGCACACCCTGGGAGGGGGGCTGAGTGTGGTCTCAAGCCCGGGAAGAGAAGGCTTTCATAATGGAAGGCGTTTAGGAATTTGTTAAATTATAAGAGCAAAAATCAGGGAGGTATTTGTGGGAACAGATCTTCAGGATTCTGATCCCAAGGGGAAGAAATATCAAGAAAGAAGAGAGAAGAATTTGACTATAAAACAACACATATTTCAATATGGAAATGCTGGGGCATAAATTCTGAGAAGATATTCTCAAGTGGTCAGATAGTTGTCCCTATTACCATGAATGCAATAGCTATAAACTGTCCAAATACTAATGAATGCAGATGCACCTGTATTAGCATTAGCGTCCTCCTGTTGCTGCCACAAAATTATCATAAACTTAGTAGCTTTTTAAAACAACACAAATATATTCTCATAATTCTGGAGGTCAGAAGTCTGAAACTGGCCTCACTGGGATAATACCAACGCGTCAGCAAAGCTTGATTCCTTTCTAGAGGCTCTAGGAGAGAATTCATTTCCTTGCCTTTGCCGGCTCCCAGAGGCTGACACAGTCCTCAGTTCCTGTCCCTCATCTCCGTCTTCAAAGCTATGATCGTGTGGCTTGAATGTCTGCTTCGGTCATCACATCTCTAACTTCCCAGCACCTTTCTTTCCCTTAGTAAGACACCCATGATTAAAATGGGTTCACCACATAACCCAGGGTAATCACCCCATGCCAAAATCCTTAGTGACATCTGCGAAGTCCCTTTTGCTGCAGAAGATAACATTGACACTAAGAGTGGAAAGCCCATTCTTAGTACCTCTGGGCTAGAGTGACCATTTCTCGAGCCTTTTGCAGCCTTCTTACACCATCTGCTACGGCAATCCTCTCATATTTTCTCAGTGCAGGCCACTATTTTCTCCAAGCTTCCAAGACCCACCATGGCCGTGCGTCAGCATGGTCTCCTTGCATCCTTGCCAGACTCGAATCCTGCATCACAGGAGACTGCTCCCAAATCAATACACTCTCTGTGACGAAACCTTCTGTTCCCCCCCTTGCTCCAGCACCCTCAAGATCCAGTACCAGAGTTGTCTTTTGGACTCTGATGCCATATGTTGGCTAGATCCTGCAGCAACTTTGGGATAAAGTCCCCTTTCTCCTTTAGAGAGCCAGCACTTCTCTTGACAGTTACATTGTGACAGGATCCCAGTTTGTCTCCTAGTTGGCTGCCACATTAGAAAGTTTTAACAATCCCAGGGCTCTGGTATGCCAGAGATTGTCTGCACTTCACCTCCCCACTGTGGTGGGGATCCCGATGGCAACTAACTGGTGGGTGATCCACCGCCCAAATTCCATTTTAATGTGAGCTTCCTTGGGTCACTACTGGCAGCAAATCTCAGGTGTAGGAACGCCCTTTAAGGATGTAAGAAAAACAGGTCTGGGCACAGAGAGGAAATTAATTGCAATGCCATCACAACAGTGGCCTCCACTGAGCCCCAGTGAGAGCTCTGAAGCCGCGAAGACCCCTTAAGTTGTCCTGCCTTGAGGCCAAGGAGTGAGGCCTTTCTACTCCTGTAGCAGCTAGTTAACCACTGTGGCTGTATGCAAGGAAAAGATGTGACCCTTGCCAGGTGGCCTTCTTTAGCCAAGGACAATTCCCCAGGGTTCCAAGGCAACTTGCCCTGCCTCCAGAATCATGACACCATACATTTCTGTTGTATAAGCCAGTCGGGTGCTGGTAATTTGTTACCACCGCCTTAGCAAACTGATACATTGTTATGATGAATTTCAGAACACAACGAACTGTGCAACACAGCTCTGGCTGAAATTAGACACATGCAAGCAAGGTGACATTGGCATTAAAGACATCTTCTAGAGAGTCCACGAAAGGTGGACATGGGGGTGGGAGATTATCCTGTGGTTTCTCAGCGACCCCGGAAGAAAGGGCGAGAAAGCTACAGACTGCAATGGCTACAACTGTAACGCAGGCTGTCAAAAAGCACGTCCTATGTGTCCATTACGTTTGAAACAACAATAAACCCTCCTATTATCCTCTCAGTCGTTAATGTGCCTTTCGGTCCTAAAGCAGCTGTTGAGATTCCGTGTCCCCCTTTCACATGAACCAATTACACTTGTTAATACATTGGAAAAAGAGACGTTTTTCACGGCCTGATTTCCAGAGCGGCCTCCATCCCATCTACGGTAAGAATGACAAAAACAAAAACTGGATGACAATGGTGTTACACCTAAAAATCTTACATTTACTTCCATAATATTTGATATTGGAAAAGGTTGAAAATTGTTATAAATTCAATAAATATGTCATAGGACTGCCGCGGAAAATGGGAGCAGGGGTTTTTCCCTGACACGAAATTCTTTAAACTGGGTCAGGAGTGTCTGGCTCAAAGCACCGCTCTCAGACACTGTCACTTGTACTTTCCTTCCAAAAGCGTCAAGCTCAAAAGGAACAGGTACACAGATTAGCAAGGGGGCCTTTTCCAAGCGCACTGAATATGTCTGACCTGAAGAAAAAGCAAGGCTCTCCATGGAAGCCAGTCACTCTATCATGCACTACTGTGGTTAGAACCTGATTCTCCCTCCCCGCCCGGCGGAGCTGCCCCTCGCTGAAGCTAAGCAAATTTCTGGGACACATATATATATGTATGTGTGTGTCCACACATACACACACATACACACCCCTGCTGGCTAACGGAAGTCAGGGAATCAGAGGCTGGGTTTCCATATCAATGCATCAGGTAAAATAAATCCCACCTACGGCCCCACTGTAACAGGAGGTGTAGTTTGTCAAGAGCTAAAAACGCAAAATGTAAGTTGGAAGCAACCTAGACATTTTGTGATAAATAGTATTTCCCTTTTTAATACTGTCATTTAAAAAGGAAATGAACCCTGGCTGCTGTGGCTCAGTGGATTGAGTGTTGGCCTTCAAGCCAGGTGTCGCTGGTTCGATTCCCAGTCAGGGCACATGACTAGGTTGCACGTCAGGTCCCCAGTTGGGGGCGCGAGTGAGAGGCAACCACACAGTGATGTTTCCCTCCCTCTCTTCCTCCTTTCCCCTCTCTCTAAAAATAAGTAAACAAAAAGGAAAGGTGCCCTTTGGGTCCTATGTTGTTGGATAAGGAATTTAAAGTGCAGACTTTTTCTAACCTGCATTCTATTTCTTTTTCACAGCTTTATTTAGATATAATTGATATATCATATTGTGTATGTTTATGGTATACAATGTGACGATTTGATGTACATGTATATTGCAAAATGTTTACCGCAATAAGGTCACTTAACACATTCTTCACCTCACCTAATTACCATTTTGTTGTCGTTGCTGTTATAGCGAGAACACTAAAGCTCTCCTCTCCGAGCACCTTTCAAGTGCACAACGCAGTCCTGTTAACTGTCATCACCACGCACTACGTGACATCCCAGAACTGACCCATCTCGTAACTGAAAGTTTGAGCTCTGCCTACCATCTTCCAGTTCCAGCCACACCTCAGCGCCTGACAACCACCATTGCACTCTTTCCATTAAGTTCGATGATTTTAGATTCTCTGTATATATAAAGTGAGATCAGACAGTATTTATCTGACTTATTTTACTTAGCATAATGCCCTAAGTTTACCCATGTTCTCACAAAGAAATGGCAAGATTGCCTTCTTTTTAATGACTGAATATTCCATTGTATACACACATGCTACGTTTTCTTTATCCAGTCATCGATCGATGGGTATGTAGGTTCTTTTGAAAGTAAGGTATTTAAGTCCCCTACTATTTTTGTATTGTTGTCTGTTACTCCCTTAGGTCTGTTAGGATTTGCTTAATATATGTGGGTGCTCCAATATCGGGTGGATATATATTTACAATTGTTATATCCTCTTGATGAATTGATCCCTTTATTATTATTATATGACCTTCTTTGTCTCTTATTACAGTATTTAACTTAAAGTCAATCTTGTCTAATGTAAGGATAGCTACCCCTGCTCTATTATAGCTTCTTTGGCATGGAATATTCTTTCCCGTTCCTCACACTCAGCCTGTGTCCGCAAAGCTGAAATAGTCCCTTGCAGGCAGAATATAGTTGGATCTTGGTCTTTTTAATCCATGCAGCCACTCTGTGCCTTTTGGTTAAATTCTACCTACATTTAAAGTAACTATTGAGAGGAAAGGACTTACTATTGCCATCTTGTTCATTGTTTTGTGGCCACTTTGTCGTTCCTTTGTCCCTCCCTGTCCTTCTCTCTTGCCGTCTCCCTTTGTGAGCTGATAATTTCCCCTAGTGGCATACTTTGGTTCCCTTCTCTTAATCTTATGTGTACCAACCATAAAATTTTGCCCAGGGGCTTACTTGAAATGTCTTTTAGATATAACAGTCTATTTTAAACTAACAAGAACTTTTATTGAATACAAAACTCTTCTTCTTCTACTCCTACTCCAACATTTTATGTTTTCCATGTCACGATTTACATCTTTTTGTATTAAGTATCCATTAGCAAATTATTATAGCTATAGCTACTTTTAATACTTTTGTTCTTTAACCTTTCTACCACAGTTACATGGTTAACACCCCACCCTATTAGAGTATTAAGAGCATTTGAATGTGACTATATATGTATCTTTACCGGTGCATTACTAGTTAGTGAAATGAAAGATAAAAGATGCCGCGCAAGGTTTTAGGTTGGGCAATGGACTGTTGTTAATTAAACTAAAGAATGCCAGCAAATAAAGGATGAAAGGAAAGGTAATGAGCTAAGTTACTGGGTTGAAGGTTCCTTTATGAGATGCCTTTGAGATATGACATTGGAATCATTGATTTGGATCGAAAGAGACGTCATTTGTGAATACAGAAAGCAGTAAAACTGCCAGCATAACGAACGTTTTTAAAATTATCTTATTTAATGTCCATGACAACTCTGAACCTGTACATTATGTTTTACTGATGAGGACACTGAGATTCGGAAGGACCAAATAGCTTTACAAAAGCCACATAGCTAATAAGTGGTAGACCCAGGATTCAACGAACTCTTACCAGATAGAAAATCCATGTTCTTTCGTCTGTGCTTTGATGACCCTTTCTAAGTCACGGCAGTGGATAGACTCTTCCAGGAAAAGACTGTAGAGAAAAGAGAAAAAAAGCACCATATTGGGTGTGATGGAAAAATCACATAGCTGGATTGTAGTCTACATTCCCAAAGGGTGTGATTGAGAGGAACAGTAGCTACCCTACTACAGTGATTCTCACACCTAATAATATCTTGCTACAGTGACTCTCCTCCTAGGGAAAACTTCATTAGACTCTTTGAGTGCCTTTCTGACTTTACACATTAAAAAGAGTTCAAGAACACTTCAGATAGCAAAAACAGAAAGGGGCTTTAGATCTCCAGCCTCTCAGTTTTAGAATGATGCTTTAAATGCTGTCAAGTGGTCATTAGTTGCTAAATTAACAGTTTGACTACCAGCCAGACACATCTCTATTTTAAATGTAATACATTTGCAGCTTCTTTTACTATAGCTTTGGAGAAACGGCTCTTAACTTTCATCTAAGTTTCCTGCTTCAACAAAATGAAACACGAAATTTTGGGTAGACACTGAAAAAGACTAACTCTATTATCCATTAAATGCTTTAGTGTTTTCAAAATTAATGCATTCACTCATATATTCAATGACTCTTTATTAACAAGATACTTCCCTTGCCTCCTAGAAGACTACCATTCAGCAGCTGGAAGAGTCCAACCTTTAAGGGTCTTAAATCATGAGTAGTTTCAATGAGAAGAAGCCAGCAGAGAGGGAGCAGAGAAGATGCAGATCAGCCCTCGAGGACAGGAAGAGATAATGTAGTGAAGAGCACAGGTAGAAATATTGGTCTATGGGGAAAAAAGATCACTCTTCAAGAATAACAGCCGGAGGAAAAAAAAGGTTGCATACAAAAGTAGTCTGATGACAGGAAAATTGAGGAAATTTACGTCTAGTGTCTTCTATTGTTTTCCTTGTGGAATTTTCCCCTGGAAACTAAGAGGAAAGGTTCAAAGAAGCAGAGAAATTTAGAACAATATTATGTCTTTCACAGGGCCTTTACCCTATCCCAAACGCAAAGATGTCTACACCCAAGTATAAGATAAAGGATTACTGGAGCTGGGCATTACTGGAATTCAGACTGCATAGAGGAAAGGACCAGGTCAATGTTATATGGTTCAAATATGAAACTCAATGGTGGAGCTCTTGATTGAATGTAAAGGTGAAACTAGAAAATATCAAGAAGTGTTAGCACTATGGATCCGCTGCTTCAGCTGGACATTGGACAGGTGCCTTACAATATAGCTAGGCAGCCAAGATCCCTTTTATCTTCATGATTTTTACTTACAGAAGGGTAAGGCACTGCTCCTTAGGATGGGCTGCATGCTGGAATCAATGTGGTTGTAATCTATTGCTATATAACATATTACCATAAAACTCAGTGCATTAAAACAACAAACACATTATGCAACAGTTTCTGTGGACCAGGGATTTTGGAGTAGCTTACTTAGGGGTTCTGGCTCAGCATGTCTCAGGAGGCTGCAGCCCCGTAGGCTTCGCTGAGGTTTCCAAGATAGTTCCCTCACATGGCTACTGGCATAGGGCTGTATTAGTAAGGGTTCTCCAGAGAGAAACCAACAGAATATAATCATATATAAAAGAAGAAATTGTTTTCCATGATTATGGAGGCTGAGAAGTCCCCACATCAGTGGTCAGCAAGCTGAAGACCTGTGAGAGCCAAAGTTATAGTCCCAGGACAACTTCAAAAGTATGAGAACCAGGAGAGCTGATGTTGTCAGTCCCAGTACAAAAGCCAGCAGGTCTGGGACCCAAGAAAAACAGCTGTTTCCATTCAAGTAGGAAGGCAGGAAAAACGGCCTTGTCAATGACTCAGACAAGAGGAGTTCCCTCTTAGTCATGTTGTTATGCTCAGGTCTTCAGTCAACTGCATGAGGCCCAGCCACATTCAGGAGGGCAATCTGCTGTACTCAGTCTACCTACTCAGGGGTTAACCTCATCAAGAAACAGCTTCACAGACACACCCAGAATGATGTTTGTCCAAATGTGTGGGTACCCTGCAGCCTAGTCAAGCTGATACATAAAATTAAGCATGTCAAAGGCATCAGGTCCTTGCTGGCTGGTGGTCGGAGGCCTCAGTCCCTTCCAATATGGGACTCTCTATAGGGCTGCTCGAGTGTCCTCATGGCCACTCCCAAAACATGTGAATCAAGAGTGAAAGCCACAAGGAGGGCCCGAGTCTCGTGTGACCTGGCTTTGGAAGTCACTGCCACCATATGTTCCTGTGACAAACAAGTCACTAAATCTAGCCCACTCTCAAAGAAGGGAGGAGTATTTTACCTCTTGAAGAAAGGAATATCAAAAAATCTGTGGGTATATTTTTAAATCACAGTATGTGGGGAACTTTACAAAATACTGACACCTAGTTACCATCCCTAGACCTTCTGGTTTAATTAGTCTGGGTGTTTTTTAAAGCTCTCCATATAATTGCAATGAGTTGGCAAGCATTTCCTCTATCATCTGCATCCGCTCTTGTGTCTCTTAATACTGTAAGCCCTTAGCGAGCGAGCACATGGCCCTGTCATTTGCATGCTGTCCCACACCGTATCACCCGAGTGGGTGCAAAAACTTCCTCGGATACAGGACTCAATTTCATTAAAGAAATTTTAAAATTCAAAATACTTTTCTTAACAAAAAAAAAAAGCAGTATGTTTTAGACAGAAGTATAATACTCAAGAGAAGGGCATTTACTACTTAGCCTTTTGAAAATCATATATATTACAAAGCAAGGGTATAAGATAAAACAAATAAAGTAAGTCCTCACTTAACATCCTGGATAGGTTCTGTGATGTCAAGCAGAGCGAGGTATAATGAAACTAATTTGACCACAGGCTAATTGATATAAACACTAGCTAGGTTCCAACAGCATCTCATCAACATTAGAACAAAATTACATTATTCAAGGACCTGATGTACAAGAGACTTCTGGCTAAGTATGAAGCTTAAAATTTATAAATAAAAGCATAAGTAAGCAATACTTTGAGCTTATAAAGGATCAGATACTTATGGATAATTTATGACAGAATGTGACCAAGTCTTATAACTGAGCAAACCGGGGCTCGGCCACAAGGCACCTTGACACATGCCCAACAATGAGTGTCGAAGGAAACAGGTTTTCATTTCCAGGGTTCAGACCTTGTGCGGTGGGGCTGAGAGCACTCGTGCTCAGAGCCGTGTTCTGCCATGAGACCCAGCACCTCCCCAAAAGGCTATAAGCCAAAACCACATCCACAAGTTCCCCATCCCATATGTCCTTCAGTCAGCTGCGCAAACAGATCTCCATCCCCTGCGGAATGCACATGGGTGGGTTTCACAGTCGCCCTCCTCTCGCAGCAGCGCTCTCCTTCAGGATCTGGGGTGCACTGTTCTCAGCCTCCATAGAGGGGTTCAGGGAAACATGGGCCGTGTTCCACTGGATCACGGCGGAGTCCAGGGAGGCACACGTCCCAAGACAGTGGCTTCTCCGTACATCCTTCAGAGAAGCAGAAGTCGGCAGCTCAGCATTCCTGGTCACAACTCAGCTCCGAGCATCTCCGTGCTTGGTTAGGCAGGTCCCCGCACAGCTCCATCAGCTCTGCCACGGCCTTCTCCTCCTTACTGCAGACCTCGGAGCTGACTCTGACTCCAAACCACATGGTGTCTCCTTACACACCAGGCCTCATGGGGGACTGGACCCCCTTCTCTTTCAGCCCGCCCTTATGTTAAGTGCTCAGCCTGGAACTTCCTGTGTGACCTCATATCCAGCCCCTCCTCTGATGGGCTACTTTTGCCAGTTCCCTTGTGTCTGTTACCTTCTTTCAGCTGCCATCTTTAGTCAGGGCAAGAGGTCACCATGACATGGGGCATCTGCCTCCCTGCCTATGTCATGAGTCACTATACGCTCTTAAAGTCACGTACACCTTCTGTACCTCTTTCACCCTTCCGTTCAGGAAAGATACAGCTATTAACTTGCCGTTGTTATGCAAAGTATCTTAAATGCTGTATAATCTGCTTCCTCTTCCTAGAATTAAGGAATGTGGGGAATATTTCAGGGGACATCCCCCCTCCCACTCTATACCCCGTTACTGTTACAGTCTGACTTTGGAAGTATGACAGTTAAGTTTTACTTATCAACTTGGGTAGGCTATAATAACCAATTATTTAATCAAAATCTAATTGAGCTGTTGCTGTGAAAGTAACTTATAGGTGTAATGAACACACACAATCAGCTGACTTTAAGTAAGTGAGACTAACTCATAATATGGTTGGGTCTCATCGAATCAACTGAAGGCCTTAAGAGCAAAATCTGAGGCTTCTCAGAGATGAAGAAATTCTGCCTTGAGACTGTAACATCAACTCCTGCCTGAGTTTCCATACTACCAGACTGCCCTACCGATATGGGGCTTGCCAGCACTTACAAACATGTGAGTCGATTCCTCAAAATAAATCAATCTCTTCACATGTATGGCTATGGATATGAATATAGACATGGATGCAGATACAAATACATCTGCATATATCATACTAGTTCTGTTTCTCTGGCGACCCCTGACAGATTTTGGTATTTGGGAGTAGGATGCTACTGTAACAAATACCTGAAAATATGGCAGTGGGATTGGAACTGGGGAAACTGGAGAAGCTTGACAGGAAAAGCCTAGATCACCTTGAAAAGATAGATGGTTGGAAGGAACATGGGCATTGGAGGTGATTCTGGTCAAGGCTCAGATGGAAGGGAGGAACACTGTGGAGAAAGCTTCTAGTATCTCTGAGAATACCATATGCCATCATGAATGGGATGCGGGTAGAAACATGAACATTATAAAGGTGCTTCTGGTGAGGACTCAGATGGAAGTGAGGACAATGTTACTGGACACTGGAGAAAATGTAATCTTTGTTATAAAGTGGCAAAGGACGTGGTTGAATTGTGTCCTTGACGTTTATGCAAAGTAGAAACTGTAAGTGATGAAATCGGATATTTGAGGAGATTGCCAAAGAAAATGTGGAAGGTATTGCCTGGTTTTTCTCGCTGCTTATAATAAAATGTTCGAGGAAAGGGATAAGTTGAGAAAGAATTATTAAGCAAAGAGAAACCAGCACTTGATCTGGAAAATTCTCAGCTAACTTCGTTGGCTTGCGAAGGGTTTTTTTGGTTTGTTTAATACACCTGAAAAGAATGCATATACCAAGAATTGAGACCCAAGAAAGCATTGGCTCAACACTAACAGAGCTACAAGAATTGGGATTTGGGGAAGGTGGAGATCACCTAAACCTTTTTAAAAATTGGAAAATGCAACCAAAATAAGCTGATCAAATCCCTATTAACACTTATGAAGAGTCTTCATAAGACTCACTCCATGATTTTTATTAAAGTCGAGAGCCCCTTAGATGTGATTTATGGATCCAATCAGCCACCTCAGCATAAGCCAGAAACGAAGATGGGTTACCCAGAAAGGATCTGTGGAGGACCTTCATGTTCAGTGGCGCAGACACTCCCATGAATTTCACCAGGAGGCTGACAAAGTTTTGAGAGAATTTTATGCCAGCAAAAACACTATCAGCCTGGACCAAAAGGCACAGAGAGAAGAACACCACGTAATAAGAAATACAGAGGGAAAATGCTATGTGAAGACGGAGGCAGAGACTGGAGCGATGCCAAGGACTGCTGGCAAACAACCAGAAGTTAGCGAGAGGCAAGGCAAGGCCCTCCCCTTTGGCCTTCAGGAGAGCGTGGCCTTGCCCTCACCTTGATTTCAGGCTTCTAGCCTCCAGAACTGGCAGAGAATAAACCTCTATTGTTTTAAGCCACAGTGTGTGTGCTACTTTGTCACAAGAGCGCTAGGAAACAAATACAGGAAGTATCAAAAATAGATAATGACTAGCTGAAATCTCCTCTTGCATGGGACCTGCATATATTCTGTATCCACTTGGGGAACAAGATATGTTTTAATTTAATAAACAATCAGATTAAATTAACTAAATAAGCAAAAAAAAAAATTCACTTAAACTGGGTTTAGCACATGAAAGTTATAGTACTTGTCATCCTGGCACGCTTGCATCTGCCTGGGTCTCTCATTTCCTCTCTCCTCCTCTCACATGGTTGCGAAAATACCAAACAATATTTTTGCAAGTGAAATCCAATGGAATATAAACAACAGTGTTTTGTTAACAAACATCACTCCGTATTAGCAAGGGACTGAAATTCCGCATGAGTTTTGTTGACACACGCAGCCACTAACTGTCAGTCGGTTTGATGCGCACGGTGAACAACCGGAGCAGTGGAAATTACCAAAGCAGAAGCTCCATGCTGGTGAATGAGACCGAGCCCCAGTGTGGCTGCTAGAATAGCATTTCCAAATGGTGGAGCCGTAGGCCAGGCTGCCAAATCCCTATGACCAAAGTTGCTAGGACCGCACAGGCATAGTTTGTTCCAGTATCTGAGTTCAGGCTCTGTTAGCCAGGCAGCTTTACTCGACTCTTGGAAGAGTCAGAATTGAGCTGCACCTGGCTCAGTGGATTGAGTGTCGGCCTGCAAGCCAAGTGTCGCTGGTTCGATTCCCAGTCAGGGCACATGACTCGGTTGCACGTCAGATTCCCAATTAGGGGCGCGAGTGAGAGGCAACCACACAGTGAGGTTTCTCTCCCTCTTTTTCTCCTTTTCCCTCTCTCTAAAAATAAAGTCAATCAAAGAAATGAACAAACAAATTATTTATTTAAAAAAAAAAAAGAAGAACTGAGCTGCACTGCTAGTCTTCAGTTACACAGAATCACGTACGGCAGTTCCTCAAATAATGTCTTTTTCATTCAATGTCATTTCCTTCTAGGGTTGGTGAGAAAAAAAAATTAATCTCAGGCAGGGGCCGCTGTCTGTGTGGAGTTTGCACACTCCCATCATGTCTGCGTGTGTTCCCTGTGGGGACTCTGGTTTCCTGCCACATCCCAGAGATGTGAATGTGAGGTGAGCTGTCGTGTCCACATGATCCTAGTCTGAGTGAACGTGGGCAGGTGGGGGTGGCCCTGTCCACGGTGGGTCCCGCCTGGTGCCCTGTACTATCTCCAGACGCTCTGGCCACAGCCACCCTGAACTGGAATAAGCTAGCTGAAAAAGAATTCTCTTCCTTTGTTTTATCTATCTTTCTTAAATGAATGTATGTCTCATATTTATTTCAATGTTTCATATGACAAGTGTTTTGGGTCTTTAGAAGTTTGGAAACGTTTTCATGACCCAAAGTATGCTGCTGGAACTAGCCCTTAATGATACAAAGTCTATGGTCAAACTGGTTTTGCGTAAAGTTGCAGTTTCCAAATGCCTATCCATGACCTTAAGTGACACTTACTGTACCTGAGCGAAAGGGAGGCAGCTTTAGCAACAAGATTTCTCAGACCCACTGATGAACTGTAAAATCATCTGATGTGCTATCACTGGAATTTTTTAGAAAACAAAATAGAATGGGACAGACTAATTAGAATAGAAAATGTCAGAATGCCTGCCAGGTAGTACAGGTAGCTATTTTGTGAAACTTTACTTCACTTGTTTATTTCCCATATGTTTGTATATGTCTTTAAGTGTTGGGTCATAATAAACCTGTAAATTCTTTCTTGGGGTCATGTCTCAAAAAGTTTGAGAAACATAGCTCTGGGGCACGATCATGTCTGTCAAATTCTTTTCAGTCTAGAAGTGACCACTGGCCCCTTGCACAGTTGATACAGTCATCCCTCCTGCACCTTTTTATTAACACCATGTGCCCAAGCCAACAACACTGATACCTGCTGGGAAAAAAATGAATTCCAAAGACTCTGGTCCCTATGGAGCACAAGGAAAGGGGGAAATGGAAAATAATAAGAAGAGCTCTGTGGCTTCCTCTCCTTTGAAGAGCCCTGTGATTCCCTTGAAACCTTGGGGCTGTGGCCACAGGACTTGTCTTCGTCGCTTTACTGTGGCATATTGAGGTGCTAGGGACAAAAATAAATGGATCATGGCTCCTCCTTAAGGTACTCCCAGATCGAGAGCAAAGGCAGACATTTAAGATAATACCATGGCAAGGCAATGTTTTAACTGCTTTGGCGAAGGTTAAGAAAACAGAGTAACTACTACCATGGATAAAATGTTCTTAAAGATAACTAGGAGTTTCCCAGTCAGAGGAGGAGAGAAAGGGCACTCCCGGCAGAGAGAGCAGGAACTTGGTATGTTACAGGATGGCATGGCAGCACATGATGTGACTGAAATATTGGATCACATAGCAGAATGGTGAACCACAGGGTGAGGAGGGAAGGCAGAGACCAGGTCATAGACAGAAAGCCTTGGAGGTTAAACTAAAGAGGTCAGGTACCACCTTATAGTCATGAGGAACCACTGAGGGATCTTAAGCTATAATGAAACAACAAGATTTGCAACACAGAAGGAACATTTTATAAGGACGACAGTGCAATTGCTGAGATCAAGAGTGGTTAGCCACTTGGAGACTGGGAAGTCCAATAGAACACTATTATCATAGACCAGGAAAGGCACGGGGGCTTAATGAAAGTGGTGGGAAAGCAGAGGAGGGAATTAAAATAAGAGACTGAAGAGACAGAATCAAGAGAATCTGGAGGCTGGTAAAGAAGCAGGAGAGGTTGTAGATAACTCCCACCCTTCTCGATTGGGTGTCTGGGTAAGTGGTGGTACCATCCATCAGGACAGGACTGTAGGAGAAGAACCAACACTGCGGGGAGAGATAAGTTCATTTTGGGCCGAACTGAATTAATATGTCAATATGACATCCATCCTGGTGAATAAAGATGTCAGATAACTGGATGTGGTAATATCTTTCTTTTGTTCTCTAAGTTGAAGATGCAGTCCAACAACCCAAGAAATGTACAGTCCTTCGGTCAGACAACCCTTTCCTTTAAAGCCACCAGGCAGTGGTTTCTACCACAGTCCTTGGAAATGTATTTCAAGAGGAGAAAAGATTCAGTACGAACTGAATGTCAGAAATTCAACAAAAATTAGAGCACCTAAGCTGGTATCTTCAGATCTAGGTACAGCTGAAACTGGAATAAATTCTCTTCATTCCAGTACATGACAACGAAGTTTCAAGATGTTTACATTGGTTGGAAAGAATCACTTGGCCCATTCCGTGGTGCTGATCTCATGAATTTGTCTCTGATTCCAAGAAACCTACTGTGTTGCATACGTCAAGAGGATGTGGTTATGAATGATTCAGGCTGATGCCTGAATGGACTGACTTTTATTCCTAGGGACATGATGTGCAGATCAGCCAGGGATTTCAAGACTCGTCGATTAGTCACAGGTATGTTTGGTGCTGGGGCAAAGCAAAGGTGCTACTTGGATTTCGGCAATAAACTCGGTGCCAGCAAATGCTATTGTAGAATAAGACTCCAGTTTAATCTATTGTCTTAAAGACTGCAGGAATTCCTTTCACCACTCAACATTTAAAAATGATCACCCCCTGGCCGGTGTGGCTCAGCGCATGGAGCGCCGGCCTCCAAACCAAAGGGTCACCAGTTCAATACCCAGTCAGGGCACATGCCTGGGTTGCAGGCCAGGTCCCTGGTTGGAGACATATGAGAGGCAACTAATAAATGTATCTCTCACACATCATTGTTTCTCTCTCTCTTTCTCCCTCCCTTCCCCTCTCTCTAAAAATAAATTAAAAAGTAAAATCTTAAAAAAAAAACGCTCAACAGATGAAGTACATAACCAATCCAGAAATTTCACATCCTTGACTATTTCTGAAAGAGACAATAGAGAGAATGAAAGTATGAGTCAATTATGAGGATGTTCCCATGGTAAATAAAGAATAGTGTACAGGTGCAATGGCCCAACCAACCGCTGAGCAAAATAAATACAATAATATTCTCCCCCACAAACACGTACTCATACATTTAGACATGTCATAATTAACTTTTAGGACATTAGCAGTGAAGAGAAAATCCTAAAAGACTGAGTGGATAAAAATACACAAAAGAATAAAATTTATAATGATATCAGAATAAACATCAGAAACTGTGAATCCACGATAGTTCAGCAGTATCTTCAAAGTGCAGAGCAAAAATCACTTTAACATTACAAATCCTCGTCAAGTTAAACTATCCATCACATGTAGCAACAAAAATGATATTGTGCCTCAGAAGTGCTACCAGCAACTAATCCATTCTGAAATAATTAATTAAAAATGTACTCAAGCAAGAAGAGAAATGAATCCAGGAGGCGGTAGTGGGGTTCAAGAAGCAATGCTAGGCAGAGAAATTAGTTAATAGTTCTTGTTAAGACAAATTAAGCATTAACTAAAAAACTGAAAAACATATTCTATCCTTTTTTCTCCCTTCCCTCTCACTAAACAATAAATAAATAAATAAATAATAAAATCTTTTTAAAAAAGAATGTAGTTTAAAAAAAATTACATTTTGAAATGCCTGAGTTAAATTACCTAGTATTAACGCTTTGGGTGCTTGTGTACTGTATGGAGTGGGGGCAGTGGATGAAGGCAGAGAAGTGTTAGGAAGAAGAAACTCCTGCCAAGTTTTTTCGGGAAGGGAGGGGAGAATCACAGAGACATCAGTGACTTAAATAAGAAAAACTTAAAAGTGTCAAAACTGAAAAGTTAACACATTTCTGGCTTCAAATACCATACTTGTTTTCCATCCACGGCATATAAAGATTAGAATATAGTTCTGCTGATGTGGGTTACAGTTCATCCTTTCCCAAGTTCATTACTCCCCTCAATTGCTCGGTAGACTGTTAAAGGGCTCATCACCTCTGCAAATTTTGACAGGGTGCCTTGTGGAAAGTAGAGCAAATTCTAAATGCTAGGGCTGCTTCTCAGCTCCACCCCACCCAACAGAGCTGAGAAATCAAAGGCTGCAGTTTGGCAAAACGAATGACGCCTCCATTGCCCTAACCTACAGGTCCAGTCCTGCTTCTTCCCGAAGTCCTGTCCTGACATTTTAGCAGCTTTTATATGTCCCTCTGTCTGTTCAAACCTCACATGCTGGAAGTGTAATTAGCATCCCTCCTTATCCTGCTCACCGCCACTTCGCCCTCTGTCCCTCAGCCCGCCCTTGCAGGATTCCCCTACTCCTCCAGAAAGCAGATGCAGGAGTCTCTCTTACAGGCGACAGGATTCGTTCTTAAGCATGAACGTTTCACCTCGTGATTTACCTTTGTACTTCAGAAATGTCATGGCCCTCAAGAACATTTCAAACAAAGCATGCTAAATCCGCAGCTGCCGGCATCTAAGGGTCTACAGCGGTCTACTCAGTATCTTTAGGAGGGTGTCCCTGATACCTCAGACTAAGCAGGGGCATAAATGAATCCGTGGTTTCCTCCACCCTCGCCCCAAGGTGCTCCTCCTTCCTTGTTCCCGTATCTCAGAGACTGCGCCATCACCCCTGGACTCCTCAAGCCAGGCTCACCCTCTCATGGACTCATGTGCCCAACCAGTTGCTAATCCCCTTCAGTCCCCCTTGCTCAACAGCTCTCACATCTGTTTCACTGTATCGTCCCTACCCTGCCTCAGCCCAGGAATTCAAATTTCCTTTTGGAATAAAAGTCTTATGACTGTGGCCCTCTGACCAAAGCCAGAGTGATCTTTCTAGAATGTAGATTTGAGCATAACATTCTGCTCCTTTGCGTCTTTCAGTAGCTTCCTTCTGCCCACATGATACTTCCCAAGAGCCTCCATTACATCCTGAGCATCCCGATCCCAGCAACTACATCTCAGTAGCTATCCACCCTCACGTTACTCCTCCTCTCCTGCCCACAAAGCTGTCTGCTCCTTCTTCTGCTCCTCCAATGTCTTCATACTTTAAATTGCTCCCCCCTCATTATAGAAATTAGGGATTCCCATTCCTAACAACGTGATCAGATTAAAGAAAACACTCATATAAAAGCATGTTTCTAAAGGTTGTCTACCCAAGTTCCAGGGCCTTAGTTTGGCCAAATGTCTGGCTGAAGTTTATAAAATGAAAAAGCAGAACCAGAGACTAGTTAGACACTGGGAAAGTCACACTGTAGTACATGCTAGAGCAGAGGGAATTATGGGCTTCACAGAAGTCAGGTGAAGACAGTTTGACAGACAGGGAGCGAGGGCCCTGAGAAAAGACAGTAGCCACCAGGGTGGCACGGAAACAGACCACAGTGTAGATGAACCACAAGAAATCAGGTGCACAGAGTAGCCCAGACAGTCTGGTCAGCTCGTTAGGTTTCCCACCACCCACAGGACTGTGTCCCAGGGCAGCTTACTTGACAGTGGAAGGAAAGGGGACGCAACTCCCAGAAGGCAGAAAGAACTAGGGACTTCCAAGAAGCTGATGCCACGGTTACAGTTAGAACTCATTCAGTCAAGGTACAGGATTGCTATAAAGTAAATAAATACTTTTGAGTAAGTAAATAAATGCAATAATAAATAAATACACTAGTTACAATGGATATATTCAGAGAAGGGGGTTGGTAACAGTCATATTGGATTATAGATATAAAGTAATGAGACAAGTGTACTGATGACAACTTTAAAAGATTGGTCTTTAGTCTCTGGATCCTTAATTTATAAAAAAAAAGGTATACTGTTTCCAAAAGGGTCACAGAAATAATGAGATGGTATTGATTCAAATTAGGGAGAAAGAGAGAATGATGTACGTGGAAGAGCGAGAAGTTGCTTACCATTGTCCAAGGATTTTCACAATTCCCAATTTAGAAATTCAGAAAACTAAATAAAATGTACATTATATCTTACATAATAGAATCTCTGTAATAAGCAGGTAAAAATCATCAAGCTTGGGATATCACAATTCAGGACATATTTTAATGCCAACAGAAATCAGTTCAGACATAAACTGTATTCCCAAAGCCTAAAAAAATATTCCTTCACACACAGCCCCCAAAAGTATATATGCAGACATTTGGTGCTTACCGTAGTCATTTGAGTTTTATAGAGACAACCACCTCTCTAGCACCTCAGTGCTAATCAGAATTTGAGAAAGCAGTGTATAGGAATATGTACGAGAACTATTAATATGTCCTGATTCCCAAGGCATAAGTTATACCCCAGAAATACTGGGGTTCAAGAATTCCAAAGTTCTTGCTAATTAACTTGGCTGTATGAGACAGGACAAGTTCAAATGCATTACAGTAATAATTCTAAAATTCTCAGTGGTATAACATAACCAAAGATGATTTCTTACTCATACCATGTCTTGAACAGATCTGGGAAACCAGGTGGAACTGTGCATCTCCATGCATGGGTGCAGTTTCCACACTGCTTAGCTTTTCCGGTCTCCCCATACCAACATACACGCGCACGGCTGCTGTGGCCTGGGAAGAAACTGTGGAGAATCATGTACTGGCTTTCATCCATTACTCACATTTCAGTCACATGGCTACTCTTAACTTCAAGAGGGCATGTGCCCCCAACTGCCCCAAAAAGCAGAATCAGAAATGTAGATGGCAAATATTAATAATGTCTACTATACATATGTAGCAAATCTTTAGATTTTATGTACTTGTATTCCCATAGGAAAGAGAAAACAAAAACTTCTCCAGGTATTTTCAAGCATCAGAAGCTTTTTTTACAAGCCCCCTCCAACTTGTTTCTTGCTTCGGTATGGTGTGACGAAGAAAAAATATGGACTTGAAATAAATTATTTCTTTTAATCCAACTCACATTACTAGTGAAGGACTAAGAGCCTTCCTTTATCTATTTATAAGGTTTCTCAGTCTTGGCACTATTGATATTTAGGGTCAGATCATTCTTGGGGACTGTCCGGTGCTGCAGGATATTTAGCAACATCCCTGGTCTCTAACCTCTAGATGACGAAAACATTCCCTCCCACTGCAGTTGTAAAAACCAAAACCATCTCCAGACATTTTACCCTGGGGGATAAAATTAGTCCTGGTTGGGAACCACTTTTCTTTTCCATCCTTTGACCACTAGGAAGGGTTCAGGTCATCTTATACATTGAATACCCCAGTAGTGAGGACTCGTAGAAATAGAACAAAAATGTATTTTCTTTATCTCTAAAATGGGGAAAATAACGTTGCCTGGCTCACCAGCTTATTGTGAAAATAAAATGGGGCACTAAATAACCCATCCTTTTCTCTCTGTCTTAGGAAACTACTTCTGTACACACCCAAGTCCTACACATCCATGGAGTCTATTTCTGGACTTTCTGTTCTGTGCGACTTTTCCCTTTGTGTGTATTCCTGTGACAACTGCTCACTGTGTTGATGAAACATTACTGGTACTGAGCCGTCTATTATCTATAGATGGCTTGTTTGGGAAGCTCAACCATCAGTAAAGGGACTGGCAGCTAAGAAGCAAAGAAAAAGGCCTGCGGAAGCCTTACGCCAAGGTTCAGATACTTTTGAAATTGTGAAGTCTCCCAAGATTATTAAGATGGCTTATAAATTATTTCTTCTTCAGCCCCTGCACTGTCTTGTGCCTCACATACAGGTGCTAGCACCCAGACAATGGCTGCTGATGGACTAAATGACCAATTTCAGATATAGGTCAGACAAGCTTAACATTAGTGGGTCTCCCCCACATCACCTGAGGTGAGAAGAAGACAAGGAAGCTATTACTACAGGCAGGACTGGCATCGGCAGCAAGTGACCAGTGACAGTCTGACATCAAAAGAGGAAATTAAAGGGCAGACATTAATTAAAATATAAAGACCACATGCTCTGAACAGTGAGCAGCCACACACATCACGATAACCCCTTCGCTGCATTACACTGTAACTGACATCTCTAATAATGACTCTGACATTTAAAAAAATGCTCATTTCTGCTCAGCAGGTTCTGTTTTTTAAAATCTGGAGTAGTGTATAAGGCATTTGAGAAAGCGTTTCATCACAGACTTATAAAATATGTGATTTGCAATATACCTTAGAGATTACCTAATCTAACTGCTTCCTACATGCATAAATTCAGTCCCAGAAAGGTGAAGTGCACTTGTTCAAGGTCAAGTGCCCAGACTGGCAGAATTGGAACTAAAGCCTTAGTATGCTGACTCCATGGCAAGTTCCTTTTCTACTACAGCACATCTTCCAACATATAAATATACTTCTTTTATTAATTAAAACTGCCAAATTTAGTATTTGGCAACTCCATAAGGGCACACTTCACCTGTATGGCATTTTCCTGCCCTGAGCTATTAATCAACTGGCCTTCACTAAGCCTTTGTGTTGCTCAAAAAAAAAAAAAAAAAAAGTAATTTAGATCTGGTAAATGTGTCAAAGAAAGGAGAAAGCATGATGCTTAACTCAAGTGACTGAACATTCTAGAAGGAAAACGCGTATGTTAAGAAGTCAGAACAAGGCAAAACAGTGTGGAGTGTTACAATAGTCTGAGTGTGTACAAGTGAACCCTGGGCGCTCTGGGAATTGAGAGACAGGAAACACCAACCCACGGCAAGTGGACAAGGATGGCACAGGAGTAAGGAAGGACAGGTCACCAGAGTTGAACCCAGAGGATATGTAGACTTTGGAAAAGAAAACAAGGATTTTCCAAATGTGAAGAACGACACTAGAAACACTAGAGGGGCAAGGAGTGGAGTCTGGACCACATTTTTCTAAGCCATTCATTCCAACAAGTTATCTAACAAGTATGACTTCCTTATGAACATGGGCGCAGGGGTGGTTTACATGAAATATTAGAAATTTAACCTGCACTGCAAAAATCTAAGCTGAAGGGAAGAGAGAACAGAAGATGAGCCCAATTGTTCTAGGATAGCGGTCTGATAGAAACATAATGTGTGCCACGCATGTAATTTAAAATTGTCTAGTAGCCCCATTTAAGAAAACAGAAGCAACAGATTAAATTAATTTAAAAATACATTTTCTCTAATTCAATATATCCAAAATGTTATTTTGATACGTACTCGATATACAAAAATTATTAATGAGATATTTTATATTTTTACTTACTAAGTGTATTTCATACAGTGTATCTTAATTGGATGATAATTTCATCAGAAATATTTAATCTGCATTTAGATATTATAAACTTAGAACTGAAAAGATAAATTCACATACCCAAGTTGTTCCCAATATAACCTAAATGGCTTCCACTAACTGAATCAAATGTCCCAAATCATTTTCTGTTAATATTCACATCCATATTAATAAAATTCCATCAGTTTTTAAATTTAAATGCCAATCACTAAAAAATACGTATATTTAAAAATTCCATTCCTCAAGCTTTCAGGACAAATTTCAAGGGTTGAATCACACATGTGGCCAGTGGCTATGCATAAGGCTGCGGAGGTCTAGAGGCGGGTGTTAAGAGGGGGGACGCAGGGCTTCCAGGTGACATGAGGCCTTTGCATGGCAGACTTAAGTGCCCGGAGGGAGACAGCCCAGGAGCGTGGACACAAAGTGGGGCCACTCTATTCTAGCCACTAAGAAAGAAGGACACGTCAAGACAAAACCAGATTTCTCTAGGAAGATTAAGCTGCAACAAAATAGAGAAAACAAGCAAACACAAAAACAAGGTCAGGGAGACCAAAGGACAGTTTTATTGTAGTAAATAAAATGTGAAATAATAAGGACCGACACTGGAGGGGGGAAGGAGGAATGGCGGGGATGGGGGCACTCAATGATCCGAAAGGCTATTTGTCGGATAGAAGAATTAACAAAACTGAAGAACAGAGAGGACACCAGAACCCCCCTTGCTAAAGACCTCAGAGAGGTCTGGTTTATGTTTGCTTGTTTTGTGTTTTGTTTAGGTTTATGTCGTGTATTTATTTTTTCTCCATTCTCTCTTCTACATGCGTTTAACAGGGGAAGTTATATTCCACAGTGGTTCAGGAGTTCAAGGATTATTGAGGGTATCCTTGAATTCTTCCTGTAAAGGGTCTATTATTATGGAGCACAGGAATGGAGAAGCGGATGGGAAGGGAGGGGGGGAGAAGGAAATGGGGAAAGAGCCTTTAAGTTTTAAACTTAGGATTTACCAAGGAATAGCTGACAGGTCAGACCAGTTGGGTGAGCGAGATCGCCCAGGAAGACAGGGCCCACCCCGGGGCCAATGCATTTCCGCAGACAGAGAAGCCTCCAAAGGAAAGCTTCCAAGGTGCAAGAAGACTGAACCAGACAGGCTAGGTGTCTGCTCCACGGCCTCACTCCACTCAGCTAACATTTACTGAGACAAAGACCTAAGTGTTCTCATTCCAGGTACAAGCCACATGGGCCGCCCTGGAAGTGCCCTGCTAGGGTCCCAGCCAGGACTGAACCCCAGTCAGCCCCCTGCCCGCAGCGAGGTCTCTGTCCTTCACCACAACACGGCAGGAATCCCACACAGTGTACTTGCAGGGTTCCAGCCTTTGAGGTAGATCAGTCTGAATTATATTCTATTCCCTTGAAATTTCATTTGCCATTTCTAAAAAAATGTTCTTCAAAAAAGATGTAATTTTTACTAACAACAACAAAGTAATACCTGGCTGCTGTGGCTCAGTGGATTGAGCGTCGGCCTGTGAGCCAAGTGTCGCTGGTTCGATTCCCAGTCAGGGCACATGCCTGGGTTGCACATCAGGTCCCCAGCTGGGGGCGCGAGTGAGAGGCAACCACACAGTGATGTTTCTTTCTCTCCCTCTCTTTCTCCTTTCCCCTCTCTCTAAAAATAAATAAACAAACAAACAAATAAATTATTTAAAAAAAAAAACAAAACACCAAAAACAAAGTAATGAGATTCATACCTTAAAGAGAAAAGAAAATATGAGGCTGGGTAGAGCTGGGATGATGAAGAGACCTTCCCGTTTATTGCAGTGATGGCGCCGGAGGCAGTGCAGGGCTTTGGGGCGGGAAGTTGCTGCTGGTCTCCCCTGTGTTAGCTGCTGCAATGAGATATATGTGAAGGAATAAAAAAAAAATTAAGATGCAAGCAAATTCAGAGGATATTCAGTTCAATATGAACCGATGACACATTATACCATTTAACTTGAAAAAAACGAGTAAGTGTTCAAATTGAATTAGGATAGAAAGGTCTAACTTTGTAACTTCTCTTTTCATAGAAATGTCACAATATTTTCCATTAAAGACAAAAAGGGCCACCATATTTTCACTTGCTCTAACGACAGATTCTCTGCGCTGCCCTGGTGAACAAGTATGATTTTACATTTGTTAGTTATGAAACGTCTATTACCCCTGCTTTGTAATTTGGAGGAACGTTTTGGATTCTGGGCTCCAGCTGTGAAAGACAACACAGAAAATTACCCATCTTAGAAGGATAATTCCTTTTATTGAACAGCTGACTTTTTAAAAAGTCCTTTAAAGGAAGAATTTATTTGGTAAATCTATTTGCATAAATCAATGTTCTCCCTCGATTCAGTCCTTATTTTTCCTTCCTAACTTTTTCACAAAAGATAGAACTCAGTCTCATTAACTTCACACTTCTCAGTGACATTCAAGAACTCAGAGAACCATGTGACATGCAATAAGGAAAAGCAGTTTCCCGCAGCATCTTTCCTTCCCTTCCACCTGACATTTCCTCCATGCCATCCGTGTGTCAGTTGAAACATGACCTCTAGGAAAACGGAGCTGGTTCATATGGAGTTCTCTGTACCCTTTCAATACCTACCTCTTCTCTCTTGGAGAAATCTGCCAATATTTTTTTTAAAGTTATTTTACTTTTTAGATTTTTTTTTTTTACTACAGTTGACATTTAATATTATTTTATACTAGTTTCAGGAGAACAGCATAGCAGTTAGATATTTGTACAATTTATGAAGGAACCCCCCCCCCCATACGTTCAGTACCTACCGGGCCCTGCAGTTACTACAATATTCTTGACTATATTGTCTATGCTGTACTTCGCACCCCTGTGACTGTATTTAACTACCAATCTGTACTTCCTAATCTCTTCCCTTTTCATCCAGTCCCTCAACTGACCCCCAATCTATCAACCAACAGTTCGTTCTCTGTATCTATGAGTCTGTTTCTGTTTTGTTTCTTTTGTTCTTTATATTCCACATATAAGTGAAATCATATGGTATTTGTCTTTCTCTGCCTGACTTATTTCACTCAGCATAACACCCTCTAGGTTCATCCATGCTGCCGCAAATGCTAAGATTTCATTCTCTTGGATGGCCAGGTAATATTTCATTATATATATTTGCCACAGCTTTATCCAACCATCTATTCATGGGCATTTAGGCCACTTCCATATCTTAGCTATTGTAAATAACGCTATACTGAAAATAGAGGTACAGATATCTTTTCAAATTACTGTTTTGGATTTCTTCGGATAAGTGCCCAGAAGAATTGTGGGTCATAAGGTAGTTCTATTTTTAATTTTCTGAGGAATCTCCATAATGTTTTCCATAGTGGCTGCACCAAATTGCAAGCCCTAACTAACAGTGCACTCGGGTTCCCATTTCCCCACATCCTCGCCAGCACTTGTTGTTTGTTAATTTATTGATGAAGGCCATTCTGATAGGTGTGAGGTGATACCTCATTGTGGTTTTATTTATTTTCTTTGTTTAGTTTTGTATTTTCATTGTGGTTATAATTTGCTTCTTTCTGATGATCAGTGATGTTTAGCATCTTTTCATGACTATTGTCCATCCATATGTCTTCTTTGGAGAAATGTCTGTTCAGGTCCTCTCTCAGTTTTTAATTGCATTGTTTGTTTTTATGGTGTTAAGCTGTATAACTTCTTTATAAATTTGGGTATTATCCCCTTATCAACTGTATCACTGGCAAATATCTTCTCCCAAATAGTAGGTTGTCTTTTCATTTTGTTGATGGTTTCCTTTGTTGTGCTAAACGTTTTCAGTTTGAGTAGTTCCATTTGTTACTTATTCTTTTGTTCTCCTTGCCCAAGTAGATACATCAGAAAAAATAATACTAAGAGCAATGTCAGAGCATTTACTGCTTATACAGTGATCCCTCACTTACCGCGGGTATTACGTTCTAGAACCCCCCCCCCTCGTGATAGGTGAGAATCCGCGAAGTAGGAATCTTACATTTATTTTAGTATTTATATCTATTTTAAGGCTTTATAAACCCTTCCCACACACTTATAAACCTTTCCCAGGCCCTTATTAACCTTTCTCACTCCCTTATTAACCTTTTCCACACTTTCATAAACACTTGTTCTTAAACATACTCTACACTCTTAAACCTACATAACTTTAACAACATACATATACAGTACCACAAAATCCTGCGATACAGCAAAAAATCCACGATAAATAATTAAATATAATATTTTTAAAAACCCCGCGATACAGTGAGGCCGCAATAAGTGAACTGCGATATAGAGAGGGACTGCTGTATTTTCTTCTAGGATTTCTATGGGCTCACATGTTACATTTCAGTCTTTAATCCATTTTGAGTTTATTCTTGTATATGCTGTAAGGAGGTGGTCTAGTTTCACTTTTTTGTACATACCCGTCCAATTTTCCCCAACACTATTTATTGAAAGGACTATCTTTACTCAGTTGTATATTCTTGCCTCCTTTGTCATAGTTTAGTTGACCATAAAGGTGTGGGTTTATTTCTGGGCTTTCTATGCTGTTCCCTTGATGTATGTACCTGTTTTTATGCTGTTACCATGCCATTTTGATTACTATAGCCTTATAGTTTGATATCAGGTAGCGTGATACCTCCAACTTTATTCTTTCTCAAGATTTGTGTGGCTACTGGGTCTTTTACGGTTTAATATAAATTTTAGAAGTACTTGTTCTAGTTCTACTGGCAAGGGAAGTCTCCGGACCAACCAAGACAGCACGGTGTTGGGTTCGCTGTGAAGAACACGCTTGTTAACTCCATAGAGCCACCCACAGGAGGCACAGAGAGATTACTTACCCTCCGATTGTCAACAACTTTCGGCCCAGTCAGCATTCTTAGCGCGTATGCCCCAACCCTCTGCGCCACCACCGAAGAGAAAGAACAGTTCTACCATGCACTGGACGAAGCGTTATCCAAGATTCCCAGAAGTAACGCTCTCTATCTCCTTGGAGACTTCAACGCAAGAGTAGGAGCCGACCACATGGTCTGGCCCACCTGCCTTGGAAACTTTGGGAGAGGAAAGATCAATGAGAATGGTCAGCGACTGCTTGAGCTTTTGTGTCACCACGGCCTGTGCGTGACAAACACATTCTTCAAGTGCAAAGAGATCCACCAGGTGTCATGGAGGCACCCCCGCTCCCGTCATTGGCACCAGCTTGACCTCGTCATCACCAGAAGAACGGATATTGGCAGCACCCTCCTCACCCGCAGCTACCACAGTGCAGACTGCGACACGGACCATGCCCTCGTGGTAAGCAAGGTGCGCATAATGCCGAAGAGGTTGCACCACTCCAAGATGAAGGGTCGCCCACGCATCAACACCAGTTGTGCCAGCAACCCAGTTAAGACCCAGCAATTCATCAACAAGATGGAAGATGCACTCGGCGAGGGAGTGGCGGCAGATGACATTATCGAATCCAATTGGCCACGTCTCCGCGACGCCATATACAACTCCGCCATTATTGCTTACGGGAAGAAAGAGCGGAAGAACGCTGACTGGTATGAGGCTCACTGGGAAGAAATGGAACCCGTGATCGAGGCTAAGAGGAAGGCCCTACTGGCTTACAAGGTCACGCCCACTCCCAGTACACTTCAAGCTCTACGGGCTGCCAGGAACAAAGTCCAGAAGACCGCCCGCCACTGTGCCAACACCTATTGGCTAAACCTGTGCAGAAGCATCCAGGAAGCCGCTGATATAGGCGACGCACGAGGAATGTATGAGGGTATCAAGAAGGCAACAGGCCCAATCCCCTCCAAGATCGCCCCCCTTAAGTCCAAGACAGGTGAGGTCATCACTGACCAGGAACAGCAAATGCGGCGGTGGACCGAGCACTACCTCGAGCTGTACGCAACGAGGAACACCGTAACAGACACTGCTCTTAACGCCATCCCAGACCTACCAGTCATGGAGGAGCTAGACACCCCACCTACTGCGGCAGAGCTCGGCAAAGCCATCGACCGCCTCGCTTGCGGGAAAGCACCAGGAAGCGACGGAATCCCTCCAGAAATCCTAAAGAGCGGGAAACCAGTCCTGCTACAGCTGCTCCACCATCTACTCTGTCTCTGCTGGAAGGAGGGTTACATCCCCCAGGATATGAGAGACGCCAACATTATCACCATGTACAAGAACAAAGGAGACCGCAGCGACTGCAACAACTACCGGGGCATCTCTCTCCTCAGCGTCGTCGGTAAGTATTCGCCCGGGTCGCTCTTGCCCGCCTGCAGACCCTTGCTTCCCGCGTCTACCCAGAGTCCCAGTGTGGCTTCAGAGCTGGCCGATCAACAGTGGACATGATCTTCTCCCTACGCCAGCTGCAGGAGAAGTGTCACGAGCAGCATAAACCACTCTACCTCGCCTTTATTGACCTCACGAAGGCGTTTGATCTGGTCAGTCGAAGCGGACTCTTCAGCTTGCTACGGAAGATTGGCTGTCCACCACATCTGCTTGCTGTGGTCATGTCCTTTCACGACAACATGCACAGCACGGTGTCCTACAACGGCGCAACCTCTGAGGCCTTCCCAGTCAGCAGCGGAGTAAAGCAGGGCTGCGTCCTCGCGCCTACGCTGTTCGGAATCTTCTTCTCCATGCTCCTCCAATACGCCTTTAAGGACTGCAGCGAGGGTGTCTTCATTCACACCAGATCCGACGGCAAGCTCTACAACCTGGCCCGTCTATGAGCCAAGACCAAAGTCAAAGAGGTGCTCATCCGTGAGATGCTCTTCGCCGACGACGCAGCTTTGACATCACACTCCGAAGAGGGACTCCAGCAGCTAGTCACTTGCCTTTCCCACGCATGCAAGGAGTTCGGACTAGCCATCAGCCTGACGAAGACGAACGTTATGGCTCAAGGCACGGGGACTCCCCCATGCATCACCATCGACGGATACACCCTGGAGGTTGTCAACGACTTCACTTACCTCGGGTCCACCATCTCGAGCTCTCTGTCAGTCGACTTGGAGGTCAACCGGAGAATCACCAGGGCAGCCACAGTTATGGCCAGACTGAACCGGCGAGCGTGGAACAATTCCAGCCTCACTGAGAAAACCAGACTGCGCATCTACCAAGCCTGCGTACTCAGCACTCTCCTCTATGGCAGCGAGACGTGGACCACCTACGCAAGGCACGAAAGGAAACTCAACAGCTTCCACATGAGGTGCCTGCGACGCGTCCTGCATGTCGCCTGGCAGGATAAGGTCCCCAACACCGAGGTGCTGAAGCGAGCCAATATGAGCAGTTTGCATGCAGTTCTTAGCGAGAGACGCCTCAGGTGGCTCGGCCATGTCAAAAGAATGGATACAGGCCGTATCCCCAAAGACCTCCTCTACGGCGAGCTAGCAGAAGGCAAGAGGATGACAGGGCGCCCAAAACTGCGGTTCAAAGACATCTGCAAAAAGGACATGACACAATGCTCCATCAATCTCAACACATGGGAAGTTCAAGCAGACGACCGCCTAGCCTGGAGGCTCGCGGTCAGGCAAGGTACGTCACGCGCGGAGGCTGCGCGCAACGAGGAGGCGGTCCAGAAAAGATCGAGGCGGAAGCAGCGTCAGCAGCAGCAACAACAGCCATCTGCCTTCACCTGTACCAAGTGCGGCAGGGATTGTCACTCCCGAATCGGACTGCACAGCCATTCACGGTGGTGCAGATAGACTCTCAGGAAGCTACGCCATCGTCTCTCGAGACGGACGGCTGCCGACGATGTTCTAGTTCTGTAAAAAAAAAGAAACACCACTGCTATTTTGATAGGGATTGCATTAAATCTAGATTGCTTTGGGTAGTATGGACATGTTAATAATATTAATGCTCCCCATACTTCACCATGGCTTCCAGGCACTACCCAATCCATGGGGTGGGAACAGGATTGGAAGGATGGTCTTGGTTCTTCATATAACCGTCAAGTAGAAAAGCACCTAGAGAACTGCTGACAGAACTCTCACACAATTCTCTTGTTGTACAGTTGACTAATCTGAAGAGACTAGTCAATAATCCATCTCAGGATGCAAGGCATGCCACTCCATATAATGTTAAATTCATTTGAAATATAGTTCAGGCTCAATGTTCCTGCTGATTTTGTCTTAATGATCTATTCATTGTTGAAAGTGGGATATTAATGCCCTCTACTATTACTGTATTGCTGTCTATTTCTCCCTTTAGATCTGTAAATAATGGCTTTATATATTTAGGTGCTCTGATACTGAGCACATATATATTTACTATTGATATTCCCTCCTGATGCATTGACCTGTTTATCTTTACATAATGACTTGCTTTGCCTCTTAGTACATATTTTACTTAAATCCTATGTTGTCTGATATAAATAATAGCTATCCCTGTTCTCTTTTGGTATCCATCTGCATCAAATGTCTTTTTCCATCCCTTTACTTTGAGCCGAGGTGTGTCCTTAACTAAAGTGGGCCTCTTGTACACAGTGTATAGTTGGGTATTTTTTAAAAATTCCATTCAGCCGCTCTATTTATTTTAATTGGCAAATTTAGTGCACTTATATTTAGAGTAATTATTGATAGGTGAGGACTTACTATTGCCCCTTTGTTCAGTTTTCTGGGAGATCATTTGTTCCTTTCTTCTGTGTGATTTGATAATTTTCGATTGTGGTATGCTTTGATTCCTTCTCTTTATCTTTTTCTTATATCTACTATAGGTATTTCTTTTGGTTAGCATGATAAAATACATTTATAACAGTCTGTTTTAAGTTAATAGTAACTTTGTTTGCATACAAAAGCTCAACACCTCTACTCCCCCTCCCAATTTATATTTGTGACATCACAAGTTACATCTTTTTATATTAGTCATTAACAAATTATTTTACCTATAATTATTTTTAATATTTTTGTCATTTAATTTTTACACTAAAGTTTAAGTGACTCACACACACCACCATTACAATGTTAATGCATTCTGAATTTGACTATATATTTACCTTTATCAGTAAGTTTTTCACTTTCTTTTTACTGTTATACTTTTTTATTATTTCATGTTACTAGTTAGTGTCCTTTCGCTTCAACTTGGAGAATTCTCTTTAGCATTTCTTGTAAGGTAGGTCTAGTAGAGATAACTCCAACAGCTTTGCTGGGGAGGGGGAGCCCTTTTATGTGATGAACTTCTTTTCTCTTAATGCTTTCAAGATGCTCTGTCTTAAATGTGTGAGTTTTATAATACTGTGTCACAGTGAAATTTTCATTGGGTTGAACCTGATTGGGGACCTCTGAGCTCCATGGAGCAATACCTGAAGTCCATATCTTTCCCCAGGCTTTCTTCATCCCTTTTCATTCCTTTTTTTTTTTTTTTTTTCTTTTTTCTCCTCTGACTGGATAATTTCAAATAACCTGTCTTCTAGTTCACTCTATATTGATTCTGTCTGATGAAGTCTGCTGTTGAAGCTCTCTACTAGATTTCATATTTGTTTTTGTATTCCTCAGCTCAAAAATCTGATTGTTTAATGTTTTCATTGTTGAGTTTCTCATTTTGCTCTCGTACTGTATTCCTGACTTTGTTAAAATGGTAATCTGTGTTCTCTTGTAGCTCTCTGAGATTCTTTAGAACAATTACTGTGAATTCTGTGTCAGATGATTTATGGATGTCTATTTCTTTGGGGTCAGTTACTGGCAGTTCATTGTGTTCCTTTGGCGGTGTCATGTTTCCCTGACTCCTTATCATCTGTGCAGCCCAGTCTATGCGTCTGCACGTTTCAAGAAGCAGTCACCTCTTCCACGTTTATGGACTGACTGTAGTGAAAAGCCTTCACCTTTGGGTGAGGGCACGCTGGAATGTGCTGGGGCCCTTGGTCTAGCAGTGTACGGTGCCAAGCTTAGGGGCATCAGGTCTGGACAGTGGGGGCCCATGGTGTTTCATTGGCTCAGGAAGCTGTTGTCCGCAACACTGACAGCTGAATGACTCTCTGTGGTGAGGGCTGCAGACTGTCCGTGGCGGCTGCAATGGATGTTGGGGTCCTGAGCAGTGTCTCCAGGTCCTGTGGTGAGGATACAGGGATGGCGGTAGTTCTGTTTATATACTGAGGTGCTCAGATATTGAGTGCGTATGTATTTACTGTTATTTCCTCCTGGTGCACTGAGCTGCTTACCATTACATCATGACGTGAGGCAGTGATGTGCGCGGGCTGCGGGTACTACGTGTAGGGCCAGAGGCATGCAGATACATGTCTGTAGGGGTTAGCTGGGGGCGTGTGCACGGCATTGGGGTCCTGTGACAGGAGTTGGGCTGTATGTACCAAGGCATGCAAGCAGGTGCCGGGGCCTGGCCTTATCGTGTGCGCTCATGCATCCACAGGAGGCAGCTGTGGGTATGCGCACCGTAGTGGGGGGTTGGCCACACAAACCTAAGCTTGCATTATGCTCCCACGTGGCCACAGAGGCCATGTCTGTTGGACAGTGCAGATTCTGGGTGTTTCACAGCAAGGCCGGGGAGAGGGAAAGGAGAACACGGCAGGAAGCAGGCGGCTGGGGTTTGCAAATGCAAAAACCTGTGGAGCCCTCAGTGGTAAGAGCTGGATGGCATCTGAAATGGCTACGCTGGCCATTGGTTCCCTCAGTGGCGAAAGCTGCTTAGATCCTCTGCAGGGCAGTCCGCTGGGGTCAGTGGAAAGGCACTCAGAGATGAAAGCTGCAGGGTACACAGCATTTACAAGCCCTATTGGGGTCCTCAGTGACAAAGCCCGCTGGGGTCCTCCCCAGAGCAGGCCCTGGAGCAACGCTCACTCATTGCACAGCTAACACTGGTGGCCCCCGCCCTTCTTCCTTATTCCCAGCCATTTCTAGATGTCTCTGCTCTGCCGGTTTCTGGGTGGGTGAAACCAAAGTGGAATGGAGTGTCCTGAAAGGCTGGGGAAGCCAGTTGCTCGTCCTGTTTTCCTTTTCCCAGCAAGGGGACCTCAGGCCAGGGGGCTCTGAGCACAGCTGACCAGGTACTGGGATAATGCGGGCAAAATGAAACTCTTCTTCCCATCTGTTCTGTGTGCAGATATTCTCAGGTTATTTTGTCCACTGTGTGGTTGACGCTCAAGTGGACTCCTGAGCGCTCCCAGAGCTGGTTTCGTTTGTGGCTAGCTAATTGTTGTTCTTTGTGGGGGGACAGAGGCTTGGGCCTCCTGCTCCACCACCTTGGTGATGCCAATCCCCATTTTCACACATTTTAATTCTACACATAATTTAAACTCAAGACATGAACATTATTGTGTATAATATTTATTGATGTGTATTTACCACCTATATATTTGTTCATGTCCTTCATTTCCTCCTGCATTTTCATGTTTCCATATAGTATCATGTTTCTGCCTGAAAAAAAAAAAACCCTTTCAGACAAGGCCTGCCAGCAATTAATTTCCCTAATCTTTGCCTGAAAATGTCTTTCCCTTTATTTTGGAAGTATGTTTTTGCTACACAGAAAATTTTAGGCTGTTATTTTTTTATAAGCAGTTTCAAGATGAAGTTGCATTGCTTTCTAGTTTCAGTTGTTTGTGAAAGACGTTCGCCATCAGTTACACCATCATTCTGCTGGCGGTAACATATCTGTCTTCTCTAACAGCTTTTCAGCTTTGCTAATTAGCTTTGTTTATCAGCTATTGTTTCATGATGTGCGTAAGTGTGGTGTCCTGCTTTTTTTTTTTTTTCCTGCTTAGTTTTCTGACCATCTTGAACTTCTAGGTTGTTATTTCCCATCATTTTTGAACAAATTCCCAACTATCACCTCTTCAAATATTGTTTTTGCCTCATCCTCCTCCTTTTATTCCAGGATTTCAGTTACATAAATGTCAGACCATTTGAGTATGTCTCGCATGTCTCTTTTACTCAAAAATTTTTCCCGCCTTTTTTCTCTGCTTCCTTTTCAGTATTTTTCATGGACCCATATCCCAACTCAATAAGTTAAGTCCCTCTGATACTACTCATATACGGAGTTTCTAATTTCAGTCCTTACATTTTTCAGTTCTAAATTTTGTATATGAGCATTATTTAGATTCCCTTGTTTCAAATTACCCATCTTTTCACCTATTTTGGCCTCTTTCTCTATTTTGAATATATTACAGAATATTTTTGAGAGTTCTTATCCGCTAACTTCAGTATCAACATCTGCGGATTCACACCTATTTTTCCTCTTATTTGCTAGTCATACAATCTTGCCTCTTTGCTTATGTAGAAATTATTTTATTGTGTGCCAGTGTGTTTAGAAAATCCATAGAGGCTCCACGGAGAAAAGTCTTTTATTTCATTAGTCAGTTAGGTTGAGTACCTAATCAACTTGATCCAATCAGAAATTGAGCTTGATCAGAGATCTATTGCAAATTTATTAAGACTCAATGCACTCTGGTATGTTCCGGTTCCTAGATTCTGGAAGCACAGATCTCCTTGGCCCCAGAAGATAACAAAAGACAGTTTAGACTCTGAGAAGTTTTCATCCCATCCCTTTAGCCTCCTACTTCATTCAGCTTCAAACCCTTGCAAATGCCTTGAAGAGAAAACCAGCCATGTTTGAGGCAGAGCTCTTCCCTGGCAGCGCTGTACAACTGAAAGAGATTTCTGTATGCATTTTAGAAGTTTCTGTGCTAGCTCCCTCATTTCGTGTGCAGCCACAGATTATGAAAATGCCCCAAGGTGAAAACTGTATGCATTTAAGGCCCCTTAATGTTTCAATTTGTCACTATAGCACTATGCAACTAAGAGGTTGCTGACTTCTGTCACCGAGCAGAAGTCCTTTGCCTGAACCAACCTGATCCACAGCCTGCCCCCAGATACACAAATGGTTGGCAATTATCAAGTCACATTGGAACAATTTTTTCTTTTTCTTTTTGTTAATTTTAGTCCATCCACTCCTTGTTTTCACGGCTCTCTAAACCCTTTAAAATGTGATTTTTGTAATATATCCAGTTTTGTCTAGGGTCTATGGCAGCCTATCTCATTGTCCTGTTATACGAAAAGTCTAGTTTTTACAATGCAATTTAATTTCATTTTTCTTATGGTGTGAAGTTGCAAGTTGTTAAATGTTTATTTGTATTTTCTTTTCCATTAAATTTTAAAGCTTTTTTGCCCCTTTTTCTTTTGATTCTTTCTCTTCATCATTTTCATGACATTTTCCCTATTGTGGAGATTAGTCTTTATTTTGAGATATAAGTCACAGATAACGTTTTTCCAGTGTTGTCTCTCACTTTATGCCTTTTTTACAAAAAAATGAAGACATTTTGACGTTTTTTTTAAATTTCTTTTAATGTGACTGAATTTCACGGCTTTTGCATTTTGTGAAATAGAGAAATAAGTCTTCCCCACTTCAAGTTAACACAGAAGGTATACTTTGTTTTCATCAATATTTTTATTTCCTTTTTTTAGACTTGAGATTTTGATCCACATCAAATTGATCCTGATAATGGGCACATTCTCCCTTTTCCCCTCTGCACCGCTCCTGGGATTTTCTAAGACCATCCTTTCCTTGCGGAGGTGGAATGTCATTACAATGTACTAACTTCTCATACGTTTTTGGTCCTATGTCTAAACTTTCTAGTCTATTGGACTGCTTGTCCATTTGTGCACTAGAAACACACTTTTACTTACTGATATTTTACTAGGTATCTTAATATCAAGTATGGTGAATCTCCATTCCCTGCTGTGCTTTTCTTTTTCAGAGTTTTCATGGCTTTTCTGGCTAACAGATTTTTCCGCAACAATTTTAGAATCAGCCTGACTTATTCCAAAGAAAATCCATTGGTACTTTTATTGGGATTGGGTTAAATCTATAAACCAACAGAGAGAAATGACACCTTAACAACATTGAGTCTTCTTATCCATGAATATGACATGTATTACTACGTTTTACTCTTTTGAGCGATTCTTTAGTAGCATTTAAATGTTTTCTCCACTCAGGTCTTCCACATTTCTTGTGATGGATACTTCCTTGCTGTTACTGTAATTATGATATATTTTCTTTCTTAAATAGTCTCATTTTGAAGACAATAGATTGGGCTGAACTTGACAATACTTGAAAATGTGACGGTTCTTCTGTACCTAGAAGTACCAGAGGAGCTACAGGGATGTACAAGAAATACTGCTTGAGTAGGAAAGGAAGATGGCTTTCATTGAGTTCAGCCCATTTAACAAAAATGGGATTCACTGAGGGACTTCAAACTACTCTTCTCCCTAAATTACCTATATACTTAACCCAAAATAAAAACCTGGGAGTCCTCCTTGACTACTCCCTCTCTGTCTACTGGCCACCTATCCATGGTTTTTATGATAAGCGTCAAAATCACATTTGTAGCCTGAGAAATTCACACAGCCAGGTTCTACCCTTGACATTCAGGTTCAGGTCTAGAGCAAGTCTAGGCATAAATGTGATGCCTATGTTTACATCCACGCATTCAATTCCAGTGGTTCTGATCTCCCATCTTTTAAGAATCATTATCCACACATCCCAAACACCTCTGTAATACATTTCTTCATTTTTACTCTTGCCGACTGAAATCAACATGTCATCTCTCACCTAGATCACTCTAGCAATCTCCTCATTGCTATTCCTGAATCAACACTTGGTCCCTTATAATCCAGCCTCCAAACAGCTAACAAGGACATCTGCGTAAAATAAAAATCATACTATGCCACTTGCCAACATTAATTCCTTCAAACCTTCCCATCTGTGGTTCCTGATCATTGATCCACTGACTAGTGCTGGTCCATAAGTTTCCAAATTGGTGGGTTGCACAATGGGACTAAGAAAAATAAAGTCAGTATGGTGATTTTTTTTTTCACAAAATCAAATTTATTCAGTTAAAATTATCTGCATTTTATGATTATATGTTTAGCATCAATATATTCTCTTTTATAAAATGATAGTGCCACTTTTAAACATTCTTACATGACAAAACAGCAAGTTATTAAATCTACGCTGGCCTCCCCAATTTTTTAAATTACACCTGGCCACATGATCCAAGTCTAGGAACCCCTGATTAAAAAATTAAGTACAAGCTCCCCAGTGTGACACACAATATGGAAATTCTGCCACCCCAACACACATACACACCAAGGTTAGCTCTTTACTTAAATTTCTTACATTTCATTCATTAGTTTCTTCCTTTAAAAAAAAATCACATTAATATTAGTTAAGTAGAATTATGTGCCAAGTACCATGCTACATGGAATACAAAGGTAAGAAAGGTAATGGGCTATGCTAGACCTGAATCTTGACTCTGCTCCGTACCAGCCATGTGACCTTGACCTTGGTCTCGGTTTCTTGATATATAAACCAGAGGTTTTTAATAGTAGACATCTTATAGCAGCATTATCTAATAGAACTTTCTGTGACTATGGAAATGTTCTATTCTATACTGTCCAAATGGTAGCCACTAGCTACGTGTGGCCATCAAATATTTGAAATTCAATGTCTTGCACACAATTATCAGTAATTCTGAGCTACTGCTATTTCTCAGCATGCCACATCATTAAAAAACACTCATATGCAAGTGTGGATTATAATTTTCTTCAACTCTTTCTGTGGGTAATTATTTTCCCTACTTTTATATTGCCAGGCTAATTCTTTTCCCTTCCAGATCAGTCTGCACCCCAGGCCCCACCTCCCCTTCTTGGGCCTAGCACATTCCTGCATGTTCACTTTCTATGAAGGTTTTGTAGACTATTCAGAGCACATTTGGTCCTGGCTCCCTTCAGATGCTACCCACTGTCCCTACTCCCAAATGCTGCAACCTTTCAAATGTGAGAGAATATCCATTTCCTGTCTGGATAACTTTTAAGAGGATTTTATTATCATATTTGACATACCCAAATTACTTACGCATTCTAAACTTCAAAACATCTCATCCGACTTACAAACAGTACAATAAAAATTCCCATAATTTTGTTTTTTAATTAGGTTAGAATGAAGTTAGAAAGGGTTTTCATTTGCTTCCCTAGTATATAGTAAAAGGCAACCCCTCATATTCTAGCACATATTTGTTACCTTTAAAAAAGCTGCAAGCTCTGAATAAATAATGCTGTGCGCCTCTTTAGATTCAGGAATACTAGTCTATTTCCAAAACAATCCCATAACACCAAATCAGCTTTTTCTAGTGTAAAGACTCCCAGAACAATCAAAATTGATAAAGATTTCTCTTCCTACCAGACAGGAAATAGCTGAGGATATGAGAACAGTTGTCAAAAGAGAATTGCAAAGTCTGAGTTCTTCTCATATCTAAGAAACACAAAAGATATGGTCCTGACATTCATAATTTTATATTCTAATACAGGAGATATGAAAAAATAGGTTAAATAACCTGACATATACTTCTAACCCAATGAGGAAGGCACAATTGATCAAGTAGCCTGGTGTAATACTAAAGGATAGAGAAAAGAATTTTTTAAAACTAAAAAAAAAAAAAGCTAATCACAGGTATAAGATACCACAAGATCTGAGCTAATTTCCGTTGTAAGCTAAAAAAAAAAACAAACACAGGAAAGAAGCCTAGTGAGCCAATGAAAGTTGCACGTGGAGTCAGAGGGTGGGTTGCCCCTTCCTGCTCTTCCTTTAGCAGATAGCTCATCATCACCAAGCCATAATCATATGAAATGTCAGAAGGACTTAAAAAAAAAAGATCAAAATGATGAACACTAAAATGACGACAAACTCACAGCTATCAACAACTGAATCTAAAAAATAAAAACAAAATCCAATGAAGCAAACCAGAATAGGAACAGAATCATAGGTATGGGGATCATTTGGAGGGTTATCAGCTGGGAGGGGGAGGGGGAGAAATGGGGAAATGGTGCAGGGACTAAGAAGCACAATCGGTTGGTATAAAACAGACAGGGGGGATTTCAGAATAACATAGGAAAGGGTGAAGCCAAAGAACTGATATGCATGACCCATGGACATGAACTAAGGAGGGTGGGATTGCTGGAGGGAAGGGGTGTGCTGGGAAGAGGGGAGCAAAAGGAAAAAAAATTAGGACTACTTTAACAACATAATCAGTAAAATAGACTTAAAAAAAAAGTCGAACCAGAATGTTTTGGCAGGGACAAAATATTTTAGAATATGATCAAATTGAGATGATAACTATTAACCACTCAGTTGCTTTGCAGCAAGGTCTGATTTCAGCTGAACCTCAGCTAATTTTACAGTCATTTCTCTATAAAGGGCACCACTCACTTTTAGGTTCGTTTCCAACGTTTGCTTTTCTCTCTGAAGTTCTTCTCTGTAGAGATGGATGTTTTCTGTTCTGTCTGACAAAGCAGCAAGATCACCACTACTCTCTTCTTTGCTTGTTGCACAGCTCTGCACCAAGTTGTTGTCAACCTTAACTAAGGCAGAAGAAAGAGAACTAAGGATAACCAATTCCTTCTCCAAACTTGATGCCAAACGATCACGTTGGAAATCCTCACTCCCTGATTTTAGATTTTTGAAGACACAGTTTACAGGGAGAAACCTGGTAAGAATATGAAGGCACTGCAACAAAGCTGCTTGATTCCTGGAATTAAAAAAAAACAAACACAATATTACAAAAATCAGGACAGCACAAAGTGGTTGTGTACACCATATTATAGTAATTGATTAATATTTATGTATAAATACTCAAGCAATAAATACAACCAATAATGCATGCATATGATGATTGACAAAATTCAAACTGTAACGATCAAAAATGCACATCCTACACCAAGTCAGTCAATACTCATGAGGTTGCAGCCTGATTTTTTTTCACTGAGCAATAAGATCCATATTACAGTTTAAAAATTTCATTGTAGCGGAGACGTAATAGAAAATCTTAAAATAATTATTAGGCCCTAATCAACCAAAAATAGAAATAGCCAAAAACAAACATAAAATTAACCCTTTGAGTGCCAACGTCACTGTGAGCGAGGCTGACAAATTTTCCCAGAAGTGCCAGCGTTGTTCCCAGCGACTCTTGTTTCGATGGCTGTAAATGCAAATAACAATGAAATAATTTGTATTTTATGTTTTTTCTCTTTTTTTGTACCTCAGGTTATATATTGATATAACTTTTTCTCATGTTGATCCAAATTTCGAATTACACATGGCTCTCAAAGGGTTAAAATCCCTTCAGTTTTTAAATGAGGACACCTGTCCATTCATGCTACAGCAAGGCAATGGCCCAGGCAGACCCCATAATGGCACCGATTTCTCCCGCAGGGACCGCCACTGGGCCACACATCCCCCGCACACTAACTTTGGTGGACCGATTCCAATTGGATGTGCATTACCTGGAATAGACTGTTAAAATCCCTTCAAATGGTGTCCTTTGTTTCCAGTGGAACAATGTCCCACACAAACTGTCTAACCCTTTACAAAAGAAAATTTCTGGAAATTCTTTGATTACTTCACATTTCATGTGTTTTAAGAGCTGTGCCTTCATCGAAGTCAGGGCATAGCTGGGTGATGTGATTTGGAAACAAGTTCCGTGCAATGCTGCAAGAAGGGCAAAGAGATCTTCCATGTGTTCTACAAGAGAAACATGTCACAAGATGCGTCATTAAACTCGAGTATCAAATAAAGACAGTTCTGAAAATTTTCTGATTCAATTAGGTATGTGATTAAAAAATACCAATAAAAGTTACCTATGGGTTTCTTTGGAAAGGTCACCAGGTATTTCCCACTTGAAAAATCTTCCAGGCTTAAAACAAGTCTGCCACATGGGACGTAATGACCTTTGCAACACCTACCCTGCTCTGTCTCCCTAATCTGTAGCAGCACGATGCACCAAACCGGATGGGCTGCTAAAAGAGGCGAAAGAGAGGTTACAGCGGTAACCATCTGTACACACTCCTTCTCAGGGGGCTGTCCACAGACAGAGCCCTCCTTCCACTCTTCCTCACTGTCAGCAGTCAACTTGATCTTTTTTGCCTGTGATCCTGTTTCACATGGCACTGAGCATGGCAGAGAAGAGTCCCTGCTCAACTCGATCACCTTATTCTGACACTTAACAAACTGCAGGCTGGAGCAATTGGGTTCATCCATTAACAATGATAAAGTCACCTGGTGCAGGGACCTGTAAAACATCCAGAGTTTGGTTTAGTCAAAAAGGTCATTCTTTAAAACCAAATCAATGATTAGATCATTAAATGACATACAAACAACAAAATCATTTCCTCCTTTCCCAGGAAACATCATTTCAAATGCAAATGTATCAGAAAAGTAAGCGTAAAAGCCAACTGCATTTAAAAAAAATGCTGTAATAACACTTAAAATAGGAAAGCAAAAATGTTGTAAATATACTGGACTTTAGGTAAGTAATTCTTTTAATGAAAGGAAATGGTACATTTATGACTGGATTTTATTTTTGAAGTAGATTTTCCCTCCTTATTTCAAAACAAGAAAAAGAAACTACTCATTTTTAAAAGGACTTTATTTTGGCAATAACTTAGAATTCACATACTTTTAAAGTAAAAACTGCATTATATACTTCGTTAAATGACTTAAATAAAATATGCCTTTTAACATAGAATATTAAGTGTCGCTGGTTCGATCTTCCAGTCAGGGCACATCAGAGAAGGAAAACTCTGACTCCAAAAAACCTCCGCTGCCTTGCGGCATACCTCTTCAGGGGAAAGGCTAAGGGAGTAAACCCCGACAGAAAATCCGGAGCCGGAGTCCCTAAGGCGGTTTGACGTTGTAGTCAACACCGGCAACTCCTGCGGCGCACCTGAAGCCAAGCTGTATTGACTCCGTTTTTCCCTTGGACCCTTCAGCTGCGAAGAGAGGGGGGGTCTGCTGCATGGGCAACAGCAGACCCTCCATATCACCCTGCCCAGGCTCTGTAGCTTCAGCTTCACTGGAGAGGACCCTCCAGCGTCATCGCAAGATGTCGATTCAACACGGGAGGAGACAGATACCGTGTCACTCCCGAGTCGGACTGCACAGCCATTCTCGGCGGTGCAGATAGACTCTTAAGAAGCTACACCATCGTCTCTCGAGACGGACGGCTGCTGACGATTGTCTATCCCTCAGTAATAATGATTTCTGGGATATATTACTAAACTTAATCTCACCTATTTCTATTTATATTTTTAATAAGGCTACTAGAACATTGCAAATTATATATATGACTTACACCATATTTCTGTTGGACTGTGTTGTTTTAGAGCGGTGGTTCTCAACCTTCCTAATGCCACGACCCTTTAATACAGTTCCTCATGTGGTGACCCGCAGCCATAAAATTATTTTCATTGCTACTTCATAACTGTAATTTTGCTACTGTTATGAATCGTAATGTAAATATCCGATAGGCAGGATGTATTTTCACTGTTACAAACTGAACATAATTAAAGCATAGTGATGAATCACAAAAACAATATATAATTATATATGTGTTTTCCGATGGTCTTAGTCGACCCCTGTGAAAGGGTCATTCAACCCCTAAAGGGGTCGTGACTCACAGGTTGAGAACCACTGTTCTAGAGCATCCATCAAGATAATGGTATCACGTTAGAATTTACTTACAGGTTCAGAGAAGATGGGGTTTTCATTCCAACAACCAAGCTATCATCTATTACACGATACCATATCTTCTCTAGCACTTCTGAATTTTGAGATTTATCTGATAATATTTCATCACAAGTACGGAAAAGATTTTCTTCTTCATCAGAAAGAGTAGCAGGACATTCCTTATAGAAAAACATGTTTAAATAACTGATTACAAAAAAAAAAAACCCTATCAAATGTAGCAAAACTAAAAATAATAATGTAAATCAACTTCTGGCCAGGCCTTAAAGCTTACAATATATTTTACAATAAATTACCTATACCATATTATAGACTACACATAATTCACTAAAATAAAACTTGTAAAACATATATAATTAACTATTTACTCAGATCGAAAAGCGTGGCCTGAATGGAAACACAACAGGGGTGTACACCTGGAGTCCATTTTGAAAATAATCTGACAATATGTACCGTAGGCATGCTGAAAACAATCCAATCTTTGTCTTTTCAGTGACTTACACAAAACCTTTAACTGTAAACTTTTATATGAATTAAACTGATTAAACTATCTTTAAACTTCTGATCGATTATTGTTAAGATTTTCTTCTCAGAGTCCAAGCCGTATGCATTCATTTCCACACACATATATATTTATAACATTAGCAATAGGAGGAGGAAAAGGAGGAAAAGTAGCAGCAGTAATGATAATAATAATATACATATTGAATGCTTACTATAGGTCAGGCACTGTTCTGAATGCCATTTCTGTATTAATTTGTTTAATCTTCACAATAACCCTAATACCCTAAGTCTGTAGTAGTATTATCTACATTTCCCAGATTTAAAAAAAATAAATGAGGTTCAGAGAGTTTAAGTAGCTTGCCCTAGGTCACACAATTAGCAAGGGGTACAGCTGGGACTTGAACCTGAGCAGAGTGGTTCCAGAGCCCATGCTCTATTTTAACCATTAGTCTACATGACCCCTCTGTGGGAATTACCGAAAAACGGTATGAGAACTTCCACTAGAGTGAACTAAACAAGTGCCTAGGAATCTGAAGCTTCTGTTAGAAGCTGTGACATCCAAAACCTGCAGAAATGTTTACTAACTGCTAGGATTGCCTTTCAAATGAACCATGTAAAAGGCCAAAATGGTGTGTTGCGCACAGTGGTTTTGACACATTAATTTCTAAACATTTCTTCCCTTTTTCTAATAAAATCGTTGGGGTGAGGTACGGAAGGGAAATGGGGGGGTTTAAATTCTCACCTAAGGATATATATATTTTTTATTACTTATTGATTTTAGAGGGGGAGAGAAGGGAGGGAGAGGGGGAGAGAGGGAGATGGGGAGAGAGGGGGTGGGGAGAAATGGGGAGAGAGAGAGAGAAAGAGAGAGACAGAGAGAGAGAAAGAGAGAGAGAGAGAGAGAGAGAGAGAGAGAGACACCAATTGGTTGCCTGCCTCCCATATGTGCCCCAACTGGGGACTGAACCCACAACCTAGGTATGTGCCCTGACAGGGAATGGAACCCACCACATACTGGTGTACAGGACAACACTCCAACCAACTGAGCCACCAGGTCAGGGCAGAGACTTCAATGACTTTCACAAGGTTTCTCAGAAAATTACAAGAGTAATACAGAAATGTAACATGATGTGGTTTTATGTTTCTTATACTAACAGAATCAAATTTTGGACCCAAATCCTCATGTTACTAGGACTGAAATACAGACACAAGGCACAGACCATTATAAGAATGGTCAACCCTGAAGAAGGTCAAAGCACTAAAGTGACTGGAGGGAATAAAATGCAAGGTCAAGTTCCTCTCTGTCCAGCTTTTCTTGATGTATTTGTAATTTTTCTATACTGTCCTTCTCTGCATGGAACTAATGTGCATAAAAACTATTTTTATGAACTCAAAGCAGTTTTTGCTACCTTTCTATATTACTGTACAGGCATAAGTAACTGCAAGGTACCTGAAGAGGTTCTTATGATGGTCAACCACAAGGAAAATGGAAGTAAAATTATAAAAAGCAAACATAAGAACTAAAAATCAGAGCAATTTAGGGACATTAACTCAAGAAATAAATATCCTTAAACATGAAGCATGCAAGAGACTAAAAGAACAACTATTATATTAATGATGAAATTGTGTTATCACCAATACAAGGTTAAATAACATTCAGTAATTAAGAAGTCAGAAAATTTATAATTCACTTAGAAGTAATTTTTATTCAAACTATACAAATAAAGAAGTTTAGTTCAGGGGAGAGTAATGGGGGGGGAATGGGACAACTGTAATAGAACAACAATAAATTTTTTAAAGGTTTAGTTCAATCTTTTTAAACAAAAGGACTTATTCCCCAAGATTCCTGATAACGGAAATTTTAATATCCTACCGAATAAGAATAATTTGTAAATTGATAAAATACTGGCTTATTAATCACATATTTTTCAATGTCATAAAGTCCCACCATTAATAATCCCTGCCACTTTACTTCTTGATCCGTTGAGCATTTCTAATATATTACAATTTCCAATTTAAATAACTCTTCAACAGGTTTCAATTCATAAAATCATAAAATGGTCACATGATTAATTTTACCTCTTCTGTAACTGATGTACTATCTTCTTTACTTTGAGTCACATTCAATAAAGTTTTGAATGATTTAACAATAAGTTTTTGATTATCCGAAATATTCTTCCGTACTTCCTGAGCAGAAGTAAAACCAACCTGTAAAGCAGAAAGAAAAATCATTGCTGGAGACATAATTTCAAATGAAATCTGACATATCATTAATTCAGACAGTGCTCTCTCCAAATATGCCTATTAATTCATTTTTCTATAGAAAAGCAAAGAATACTTCTTGGAGCAAAACTATTTTGTTTGTAAATTTTAAGTCTCTAATTACAAAGGACAATAACACAGCAAATGACTGCAATCGATTTTATGTATCAAATTGAGAGAATGCCAATGTATTAGCAATCTTTTCACTACTGAGTTAAGTAATCAATCAATATGAATAAAAACCAGAGCCTACCAATACTCCTACCTTCACAAGGAAATGGTTTTTCTTGTTGAAATAATTTCCGCTTCAAAAGCAAAAGACACCATTATGAATAGAAAGTCATTTTTAATTTGATGCTATCTGAAATCCTCTGTTCATATAACCTTTATAAAAAATTTTAAATACTGTCATACACTGATTTTTGCGCTAATAAACTCAGTGCTAGGATTGACTTTTAATTACTGTAGGGAAAAAATGGCTCTGAACTGGACACAGAGAAATCCATTCCTTTTATTGTACCAGATAGATTTTAGCAAGAAGGATGAAACATTCATGAAATACATTTTGCTTCTGAAAATTTAAAAAGAGTCACATCACTGAACTGATAGAAGCTTTCATTTGAGATGGATATCTGAGACTCTTTAAGTATTAATCCAGTGTTTAATATAAATGTTTTTTTTGATTGAAAAAATACAATGCATCCTGTTTTTGAATTCCTTTCTTTTAAATTGTATTTTAAGACAGGTAAATTGTTTGTTTTTATCAATGACCAGAAGCTGGAAAGTGAAGGAAGACTGAATCATATTTTACCTCACTGAACAAATGTATAAAGTGTCTAGCTAATATTTTCAAACTTTGTCTGTTGATCTAGTTCTGTGGGTTCCACATCATTCACACTTCATCATTCATTTGCTAATTAGTAATTTAGGGGAAGGGAGATGCACCCATCTGAAGTGGAGCAAATCTGAGACCCCTGGAGAGGGGGCAAGTGAAGAGAGGAATATTTGGGCAGACTGAAAATAAGGGCCCCTTCAGAAATGATCCTGTTCCCTCTTCCCTCCTCCCCTCAACACACCCCCTTCTCCAGAACTAATTGTGAACCACTAGACCCCTCAAATATTCCAATTTATAAAGTTTTGTTATAGGACATATCATTAATTCAGACAGTGCTCTCTCCAAATATGCCTATTAATTCATTTTTCTATAGAAAAGCAAAGAATACTTCTCGGAGCAAAACTATTTTGTTTGTAAATTTTAAGTCTCTAATTACAAAGGACAATAACACAGCAAATGACTGCAATCGATTTTATGTATCAACAGATTGCTTACCTTTTCAGAATTTTCTTAAGTATATATTAAGGAATGCTTTCTTTCTCCCCCCAACAACCAAAACCCACCCCAAACCAAACATTGGAGTATACCACGCTGCAGAATAGTGAACCTTGCTTTTTGTTCTTTTTACTGTGATCTCTCTCAAGCATTCAGAAGAGTACATAATACGAAGAAACATTTGCAGACTGATAATGAAGTCAACACCCATGCGACAACCACTCAAGTCAGAAAGGAGCTGCCACGGCCCTCCCAGGTCATGCTTCTTTCCCCTGGAGGAAATACCACCTTGGCCTTTAAGATAGCTTTCTGGTTTGTCTTCAGAACTTTACCATAATCTGCATGAATTTCTAAAGAATATTTTTAGTCTCTTGCGTGTTTTGCTTCTGAACTTGCTATAAATGGGATCATTCTGTACATGTTAGGTCTCAGAGTCACCCATTTCTGACTCGTAGCTGTCATTCATGCCTTTCATTGCTCCTCATATCCCATTACATGACGGTACCAGTTTACTTCCTGAGTCTGCTGTTGGTGGACACCTGGGTTACGTCCAGTCATGGAGTATTTCAGACAATGCTGCTGTGAACATCGCTGTACAAGTACACGGGTTCCTCCAAGGTCCTGGGCTCCCAACTCGCCTCCAGGAGGGGAAGCATGGGGAAACGGGCTCTAAGCTCCCCCAAGGCAATCTCTCTGCCTCTCCACTTGTTACCTCACATGGAAAACGGGGGAGAAGGTAGACTGGCTCATCTCCAAAAGGCCTTCCATCACTTGAAATGTTTTTAACCATGCTCACAGCTAGTGCGAACATGTGGACACCTGAGCTAAAATGGAACCCAACTCTCTCGTATTCCACACCTGCATATGTCCCTGACTTCCCCTTGTTTCTTTCATATTTTTCCTTCTTTTCCTCTGTGCTACCTTCTAACTAATTTTTGCAACACAGTCCGACTTGCAAATTTGCTCTGCATGTGTTTGAGTCAACTGTTAAACTCACCTGTGAGGTTTTTTTTCATTTCAATGTTTCTTTATAGAAATGCTATTTGGTTATTTTATGCGAATAAATAACGCTTTGTCTTTATGTGCTTATTCTGTGATGGCTCACTGTCTTTGAAAAATTACTTGTGAACTCGATATGAGGCCTAGAATAAACTTGTGTTTGGGGAGAGGCTTTTACGTTTGTTTCTGCCAGGTGCCCAGGGCCCTACTGCTTTATGCTAAATACACATGCCCCTGGGGCAAAAGCGGCATCGGTGTTCTGCTTCTCTCTGGGTTCCATCCTTTATAGAGTTTGGCTGGATAATTTATTCTTATATTTTCAGCTTTTTGAAGTTTTTAAAACATATTTCAATTATCATTTTAAGGTGCATTATCAGGAGAGTTGGTCCAAGTAAGGTGACATATTACCAGAAGTGGAATATCTGAAAGTCATGCTTTCATAAAGGAAGTTATTTTGGCATCATTTCTAAATCAGTGTAAAGACCTACCTTGTTTCTTTTTGACAACTGCATAGTATTCCATGGTTCGGGGTGGGGTGTGGGGTGTGTGTGGTGTGTGGTGTGTGTGTTCATTTATTTACTCCTAATGATGGATATTTTGATCGGTGTGTGGTGTGTGTGTGTTCATTTATTTACTCCTAATGATGGATATTGTGTGTGTGTGTGTGTGTGTGTGTGTGTGGTGTGTGTGTTCATTTATTTACTCCTAATGATGGATATTTTGATCCTAATTTTGTTATTTATAAATACTACATAAATGTTTATAAAATCATCATTGCTTACATGTGCAAGTATATCCTCAGAAGAGATTTCCAGTAGGGTAACTACAAGAGTAAAGAGATATGTGCGATTCCTATTTTAGGACCCAGAACAAGTTTCCCTCAGAGGGAAACAGTATTCTCAAAAATATTGTTTCAGAATGCATATTTATATGAAGGAAATTAATCCTCTGTCACGTGTAATAATTTTTTACATAAGTGGTCTTTTTATTTATTTCACTTTGTTCAGAGTATAAGTTTTAAATGTAATCAATCTTTTCCTTTTATGGTTCTGTGTTCACTGAGATATTTCATTGATCTATTGTTCATATTCCTATCTAGTATGTGTTCAGTCAGCGTTTGGTTAATTCACTTTAATAGTTAAAATTGTTCTAAATAATTTTAAAAGGGTCTGCAAAGTCTAACTATTTACTATTCAGTTTTTTTTACAGAAAAGTTTGCCCGAAGGAGAGGAAAAGTAAAATGATATAAGAAAATAGACAAATCCAAGAGGAGGAACAACTAGCCTAGTCTACTCCTTAGTGTTATTTAAAAAATAAGGGAGGGGACATTACCCTAAATAAAAAGACCAATGAGAAATACAATAATTAAATGCAAGTGGAAACTTTGATTGAATTCTGAAAAAACTAACAATAAAAAGCATTTTTGTGGCAGTTAAAAACAGTTGAATATGGACTGAATAGTAAGTAAGATTAAGGGATTTTTACTAATTAGACTTCTAAGTGCAACAATGGTATTTTGGTTACATAAAAGAACGTCCGAGATGTGCCTAGCACACCTTCTTACAAAGAAACTTTTTTTTTCCCCTAATATGGAACATTGAAAAATTAATCCCTGCCTTTTGCCACCTAGTAGTTATAGATTGAATGATGTCTTTTAACCCTTTTCGCCAAATCTGTTGCCCTCAGAACACAACAAGGACACCAGCCTGTTGAACCAAGCACGCCGTTGACCGGAGGCAGCCAACTGACCTGGAGTCTGCACGATCCTTCCCCATGTGGGAAGGCCACCCTCCCCTCCACACCCCCACTCTTATTAGGGTTTTCTGGACCCAAGGGTAGGTAGGACGACGACCATGTCCAGCTTGAAGCAGCTAGAGGAGCTTGAGACCTTCGTCCATTGTCCTTTACAAGATTACAAAGGGTCCTAATATTTGAGAGGGGGGGGGATAGTTAATTTTTACGAACCAGGGGTATGGACTTGGGGGGGATTGCTGGGGGAGGGGGGAGCTGGGGGGAGGGGAACAAGGGGGAGAAAATTGGAACTGTTTTAACAATATAATCAATAAAAAACATTAAAAAAAAAAAAAAAAGAACGTCCGTAATTTTAGATTTCTACTAAAATAAAGTAGTATAATATTTGCAACTTTCCAATGATTCTGCAAAAACATATACATACATGTGCACAAGCACAAACAGATGAGGTAAATACGATTTTTCCAAAGGTAACAACAGCTGACTCCATGTGAGGCCCACAGAGGTCACCAGTATACTATTCTTTGAACTTCTCTGTATATTTGTTTTTACAAATGGAAAAAGGCAGGTTAAAAAGGAATATCTTATAATCACATTCCCATGTGAATTTGCATATATTCATTTGAAAAATCTAAGACTATATATACATGCCAAAGCGTAAAAACTGATTGTATCTCAGTAGCGGAATCAAAGTTAATCGTTTCTTTTTCATATTTCTTTGCACGGTCTAAGTATTTTACAGGAAATGTAGATTATCTTCAGACAATGGGAAAAACTTTTTTATAGAGCTTTGTATGGAAAACTTGAGGGTGAACTGCTCATGTTTGGAACATGTTATGAGTCATCACATTTGCTGCTCCTTACAAAGAGATACTGTGGTATTCCGATCTTACAGACCAGAAAAAAATGTATTTTTAAAAGTTAGTTTCTAATATTTTATCTTACGAGACATTAAATTTACACAATCTTACTACAAAAAGGTATCATTTCAGATGATACAATTATATGGCATGTCGTAACAGTTTTTACAAAGGTATGGAAAAGGTAAAGATTCTTTAAATCCCATTTATTACCAGTTGCTGAGTTGCTTATATTTTAAGGACCGACCTTTCAATATTCTTTCTTTCATTTAAAATAGCACCAATTTGATACAGCAAAAGCAAAGAGCAAACAGACACTAACTTTCACTCTTCTCTTCAGAGCTGGAATCACCATATCAGGATGATCTGACTCTTCTTCAAGTAAGTCATCTTCATCGTCATCCAACACTTGGCTCTAATAAATAAACAAAATACACTGAAACTGACATTTTGAAATAAGTTGAAAATTCATAATGTTAACAATATACTATTAAAGTTTATCCAGTCAAAGGGCAATTTTCTATGTTAGACACTATTATGCAAAAGATAAAACATATGCTTCCCCTTCTCCTTATAACTAGGAAAACTATTATTACCACTATTACCACCCATGTAACATCTGTGTACTATTTCAAAAACTATTGGCTTACTAGATTTTTATAAAATCCTGAAATCCTATAACTAGAGAAAATAAGAATTACCCTCATTTTACTAATGAAAAAAACTGAGGCTCAGAGGCATTTTATATCTATCTGAAATTTCAGGGGTATAATTTCCATTATGCCTCATATCTTAAGATATGAGAAACATTATCAATCAGTTGTCTCTCAAATGCCTCTAAATGGGGACCTGGCCCCCGACTCAGGCATGTGCCCTGAACTGGAATCGAACCAGTGACCCTGTGGTTCGCAGGCTGGTGCTCAATCCACCGAGCAACACCAGCCAGGGCTGTTGCTTGTTTCAATAAAGCAGTTTCACTTCATTTTGTTCCTTAATTAATCCAATATTGCCATGTTTATTGATGTAAAAGGATTGTCAGAAGCAACAATAAGTTAATCTGTAGTATTTTTGTCACTTGAGCAACCCACCAGATATACGATATTGAAAAGCTTAGATTTGTATGACATTTGTTAAAAGCACATTCAGTGTGTACAGTCATGTGTCACATGACATTTCGGTAAACAATGGACCACATATACAACTGTAGTCCTGTAAGGTTATAATGGACCTGAAAATTTCCTATCGCCTAGTGACACTGGACCCATCATAATATTGTAGGGAAGTCCATTACTGACATGTTTGCAGTGATGTTGGTGTACAACAAACCTACTGTGCTGCCAGTTATATAAAAATATAGGCCCATGTACACTGTATGGTACATATAAATGGCCCAGGATATAACACTTGATAAGGACAATAAATAACTGACACTGGTTAATGGATCTACTACTCTAGACTTTTTGTTATTGTATAGTATACTCTTTCTACTTATATAAGTTTGTTGCAAAACAGGATGGCATGTTACATACACCAGCAGCAGCCTTACACATACATCTCATGTTGACTGCTTCTGATCGCATCATTTTATCTTGTGCTTGATTCAATCTCTTGCTGCCTCATAAACGGAGCGCAGCCTCAATGTAGTTTTTACACAGTCTACAGTAATATCCTGGCCCTTCACGTTCGCTCACCCCTCCCTCACCGCCTCACCTGGAGCAACTTCCGGTCCTGCCAGCTCTGCTTGTGGGAAATGCCCTGGACAGGCGCACCACGTTTTATCTTTTGCTGTGCCTTTTCTGTGTTTTCATATGTTTAAACACACAACTACTACTGTGCTACAACTGCCTCCGGCACTCAGTGTAGTCACATGCTGTACGGGTGTGTCATCTAAGGAGCCACAGGTCATACCATGTAGCATAGGAAGGTAGTAGACCCCACCAATCAGGTTTGTGTAAGTGCCCTCTATGATGTTTGCATGATGACAAATCGCCTAATGACACATTTCTCAAAATGTATTCCCATTGTTAAGCGGCATAGGACTGTATTTTTAAAAGATTCACTTCATGTATTTTTAAAGTTCAAAAAGTTTACGGATGAAATCACAAACATTTGAATAGTGGGTCAAAAGCTTTAAAACATTCAAATTTTCTAAAATGGTGTAAACGGAACTTACCGAATAGTGTATGTTGTCAATATCTGTTATTTTAAATGACCTCAGACAATCTGAATTTAAGGGGTCCTTAAAAAGGAGCAGTACTTGTTGCGCTCCATTTCCAATAAAGTCATCTATGAGTACTGAGCTAATTTCTTCCCACGTAGCAGCAATCTGAAAGAGTGGTAAAGAAGGAACATAAAAGGAAAAAAAAATCAGATGTGAAATTAACTAAAGCCTTTTGTTGCACGTAGTTGCATTTGTTATCTTCAATATTATAAACGACTAAATGAAAATGGTAGTATAAACACTAAAAACTAAAATAAATATATTGAGGGCTCAGAAAACATAAGGAGTTATAACTTTATAAATATCAAGGTACTTAAATTTCATGTTTTTATCAGTATTTGCGCAGCTACTGTAACACTGCTGATTTCTGTATTACACTTTTATTATAATTTATAAAATCAAATACTTCTCAAGACTATTTTGGAAATTCTAACATTTCTCATGAGAAAGTCTAGCGAAGGTTCTTTCTCTAACATGGTTAATTTAAGGATGACCTTCACTCCCATAAGCCTTGATGGATACATAAACATGGTCGGGGAAAAGTAGGTTTACAGAATATACTGTTTCACATGCTCATAACTGTAATCCTATGTTTACCCCACCCAAAGAATTCAGTTGTAGTAGGTAACGAGAAGGTACCAGAACACACTTTAAGGGCTCTCAAAGCAGAATAACCTTTAAGAGTCAAGATGAGAAAAGATTTGATTTTGGGTGGTAAACACATAATGCAACATACAGATGATGTATTATAGAATTGTATACTTGAAACCTACATAATTTGATTAAACCTACATAATTTTATTAACCAATGTCACCACGATAAATTTAATTTAAAATTTAAAAAAATAAGTCAAGGTGAACTTAATACCCTAAACTCTGGTTGGGGAGAACAGAACCATAATCAGAACCACAAAAAGGGAGGGATTCTAAAAGCACAGCACCTAGAACTATCCTAGCGTAATGGAATGAATTGACGAGTTTAAAACAGAAGCCAACTTCTTAAAGGTCCATAAAGCTAAAAGCCTCCGGATTGGTCCCCTGGAAAACTAACACCATGGGGATCAGACACCCTGTCTCCCACAGGCAGAAAAGCTAAAACTCCCACTCAGAATCCCAGGAACACAGATACATTATCTAGATAATACAGGAGGGCAGCCTGCATTAGAGCAAGAACATAAACAAGACTCTTCAAACTGTAAAACCAAATAGCAGCCTTTCCCCTTAAAGGCTGATTTCTAAAGTCGTGATTTTTCACTTATGCAGGGAAGGAAGTTATTTGTAACCCTATGTCTCTCTTCCTCCCACCTCTCCAGGAATATCATGGAGTATAATAACGATATGAGCCTATATATTTAATAAGTATATTAGTAATGAGAATGTACTCAGCATGCAAACACCATAGAGCTGTGTGCTAATACGTACAAACACACACACACCTGCAATCCATAGGACTATAAAGTGTCATCCCAAATGCAAGGCACATACATAAGTGTTGAATAACCACATGTTGCTAGTGGCTACAGCATCAGAAACACACTTGTACAACTTCTTTCCATCCACAACACACCAATACCGATTTCAGGCATATTTAACAACGACCTCAATTTTGAAATGCCTGCTGCACAGAGTTCTTGCCAAAACTTGCAGAGAGCATTTCTACCCAAGAGAGAAAGGCTAAGCAGAGGAGAAAGCTCCTCATGCTTTTCTCTAGACTCAGCTTTCTGTTTCAAGTCCTGCCATTGGATACAAAACATTGATACCTAGGACAGCTGACGGGAGAACACGCTAACCTTGATTTCATTATTTTTTCTAATTTATGCTTGTTTGTATTTAGCCTGTCTTTGTAAGCTGCCTTCATTCCTTCATGAATGGAGGACCAAAAGGATGGATGTATAAGACCATCGCCAACTCAAAGGAAGGTTATACTGTTGTTTTCTCCCATTTGGGGGAAAAGCTACCATCACAGACATTATTCCATTTTTCAACACTGTATTCATTTTTTTATTCGAAACCTCTTACATTGTACCACAGCAGTGAATTCCTCTCAGAACTCAATGTTAGAAAATGTTTTTCCCTTGATAGTGTGTGTTCCATTCAATTGTAAAACCTGATGTATTTACTGTCTTAACTGCTAAACTAAGCATAATTGCTCACATGCAATGACTTCCCTTAACTCTCCTCCTTTATTTGTAGATTCTTAGCATTTATTCCTGCTTTTAGAGTAATCAAATATTTTACCCTAAGCTATATCCAATTTTTAAAAGTAGGTTAGTATAAATATAACACCAAGATAGAGGCAGGAGCTGCAAAACTCCAAGGTTACCTAGGCAATTTAGAAGCACTTAACTTGGCAGGTAGTAACTCCAGAGCTTTCAATACAGGGCATTAGCAAACAATTTAGAATTCTCCTACTCCCTGGGGAGGTAGCCTAAGGCGGATGGCAGTAGGGGCTCAGCTAAGTAACTTGTGGAAAGGATGGTGGTCCATTGTAAGGAAGCCTAGGGCACAATTTGAAGGCAGGGAGGCCACCTGTTACAGGTAGGCTTACAGGACTGACAGTCTGTCTCCAGCTTTGGGTAATGTGTGAGTGAAGAGCTCTACTGTGTCCAAGCTGGGGGTCCACTTCAAGGGAGTTAGGACGATATGCCACTGAACTAACGAGGCACCAGGGAATTGTTTTCTCCTTATCCAGGTGAATAAGGGACCTTAGAGAGGGCCAAGTCACCGATGACAGCCCTGGCCCGTGCCCAACAACAATAGCTACCTGCTTTACAACATCATTTTATTTAATTAACCCCTCTCAGAGGCAGGATTATCTCAGTTTCATAAAGATGAAAAACAGGTACACAAAAATGAAATAGTTTTAAGGTAACATAATAAGTGGCTCAGCTGGGATTCAACCAGGTGAACTGTGTTCTTCCCATTACCCTGACCCCAATAAGAATGATGGGCTATACCAGGGGTTTCCCCCCACCATTTCTTGAGAGGAAAAGAAGTACACAAAGACAGAGAATATTATCCAAATAACCTTCAAATACAAGTACAATGTGCTTTTAAAAGATTGCTTTCAAAATAAAACGGGATAGCTTTCCAATTATCCTCCTTTAGAGAATTTAAGTCCTCTACCTACATGTAACAAGTTGAAAATGCCTGGAGCTGAAATACCACTGACTTAGATGTTATCTCCACAGAGGAAAGGTCAGGGAGAAGAGTTTAGCCTGGAGGAAAAGTCCTTGTTTTTCCCAGTTTGTTCCCAGCCAGGCACTGGGGGGGGGGGTGCACCTTCTACCCTGGTGCCCATCTGCACAAGGCTGTAAATTGCTTGGCCACTGTGTTCAACTGTCTGTTTCTCTATTCACTAGCCAAGGAACTTTCCTAGCTTCTCACCATACAATTCCTATGAACAGGTAATTTACAAGGTAGAGCCTGATAAGACACAATTTCAACCTGACATTTCCACCTACACAAAGTAATGCTTCACATAAAGAATGCCTCTCAAATTTTCTAAAATATTTATCAATATTCCATAACGTGATAATACAATAGAAATTTCCATTGAGCTCCTAATTAAATGGCTAGGGCACACAAAGTTAAGGCACTCTGCTTTTTCTAAAGTAGCGCAAAAACTTTAAAAGTTGTATAATATGCTATTGGAAGAGACATTTCGGACAAGGAATGGTTATTTATCTTGAACTATAAACACTCCCATCACATAACTGAGGGAGCTGATATATACCTAAAGCCAGGAGGATGCAGTGTTACCAAAACATCAGGGTCAGAGAAATAGTATTGGTGCAGATGCACAGTTATAACCCTCCAATTTCCTATTTATTTTCTGCACCTTTTTAGCTGATACTGAACACTCGATACCAGAGAGTATTTTAAAGCAATTTCCAAACCTTACATTAAAAGAGGCTACTGTAAATGTGGAAAAAATGTGAATGCTTGCTGAGGACAACTCTGAGTTTCAAAATAGAACATCATAAAATTCTCTAAGCGAGTTTTTAGAAAAATTAACCCATCATCCATCTCTGGAGAACAATTATTTGCCCCTCAAGGTACAATGACACATTTCAAGGAATTCCTGTAGATTTCGATTTAAGTTTAAATAGCTAATTACCAACTTTTAAGAAGTTGGACTTATTTGAGTTTTCTAAGAAGGCTTATGAAGTCAAATCATTTATTATCTTATTCTAAGTATAAATATACATCCAATTATTAGCATATTAACAATTAGTCATATTAAGAGACAAATAAATATGTAATAATTGGAGTTATACATTTATATATTTCCAAACTCAAAAGTTTTATGACTCAAAATGGCAAGCCTAAACCTTTTTTAAAGATTTTATTTATGTTTTAGAGATAGGGGAAGGGAAGGAGAAAGAGGGGGAGAGTAACATCACATGCCCCCAACCAGGGACCTGGCTCACAAGCCAGGAATGCGCCTTGACGGGGAAGGAACCTGTGACCTTTCAGTTTGCAGGACAATACCCAACCCACTGAGCCACACCAGTCAGGACCAGCCAAAACCTTTATCAGGTAGTATTCAGATAACTCTAAGAAAAAAAAAAAAGAGTAAAGTAACATATGTGATTTTCTTTCAAGTGCAGCACTGAACATTGATTTGGATAAGAAGACTCCAGGATGAACTCATGAAGTATAGGAATGTCTACTAGATCTAAGACTACACCAGTTGAATGATTATGAGAATAAGCACTGTACCTGAAAGTTCTTCTCCCAAACAGCACAGGCGCTGGACCTAGAGGATACGATGAAAAGGAGATCTTCTCCTGAATCCATAAGTTGAAATTCACAAGGATCTTCAAATGGAAGCTGGCATACACTTTTAGGAGTCCCATTTTGGAATGAAATCAGCTGATTATTTCGAGTAAGGGCAATCAGAGACATTCGCAGGTGGTTGTTGACAAACTCAGTTGCACAGACATGCACGTGAGTTATTATGGTGCTATAAGCAGGAGGGATAATATATGTATCACTTATTATTTCTTCACTTTCAACCAAGTATACGCAGAATGTGGTATTCCAAATTTCATAATCTGACTTTGAAGGCCCTGGGATGCCTTCTTCCTCAGAAAAATGACATTTCTTTTGTCCTAATAAAACCATACCTAGATTTTCAATCTCTCCTGCCCACTCAATAGAGGAAAAGTTAACAGACACAGTAATAACTTTGCCAGTTTGGGAAGAGATATAGAAGAATGTACTGACATGTTTCCATAAAATGAAAGGGCCATTAAAGACCCTCACGCCATCGTTTAACTCATGGCCTAGACTAAAACTCAAAAGCTTTTCAAATTTATTGGTACCGTGAAGAAATAGTAGAAAATATTTGAAAACATTATTCTTTTCATTGCATTGTATCATAACACAAGGGAGGTTCATTCTGGTTCTGAAATCTGACACGTAGCTGCAACACATAATTTTTAAATGATAAGAATTTTCTTCCTTAATGCTAAAGAACCCAGTGGACTGCTGAACAAATGTACTTGTTTCTTGGTCAAATATCATTCTTCTGACAAGTAATTTGGGCATTTCTGCAGGCCCTTTATCTGCAAAATTTCCTTCAGACAATTGAAAAACAAGGACTCCCCCGTTATAACACAAGAGCCTTTGTGGTTCATTAGATGACATTGCTTGTTCGCTCATCATTCCACAATATCAAGTCTGTGTTGGTTCAATTTTCAAATGCAAATTGACTCAATTCGATGCTTTTAAACCTAAAAATGAAATGAGAAAAACGGCCATCAGGTAGGCAGGGCTAAAGAGAAAACACATGTTTTTGTTAGAGAAATATTACATTTGTTAGAGAACTGTAAGTTTTATTAAGTTAACATTTTAAGCTCTTCATGCTATCTTAACGTCACACCAAAAAAACATACCCCGAGTATTATATCTGTACAGCCCTTAAAAAGCACAGTTTGCAAAGAATGCACAATAACCACATCACAAACAAAAACAGAATGTGTTAACAGCAACTATTAAAACTTGTAGGGCTCCATTACAGTAACTGCACACATTCTTTCTGGCTCAGGGCATTTCTTCCCGGTTCCTCTTCTGTCTCTCTTTCAAACCTACCAACCTAATCTGGTTCCCCCAGTCAATGATTCAAATTATCCTGCTCCTACAGTGCAGGGGCTTGGGTCCCTGCTTCCCTGAGAAAGGAGCTCAGACAGACTTTAAGACCAAATGAAAGCCCAGAAAGGAAAACAGGAGATGCTCTAACATGGCTTTTAAAACTCTCCACAGGAGTAAACAGAAATAAATCTTAAATCTTACTTTACAAAAGCAATGCAGTTTTAAGACCTAAGTCACTATTCTTACTTAAAGTAGAAAAAAAAAACAAAAACAAAGAGCATTAGTAATATAATGAACACAAGAATTAAATAATAGCTATCCATTATTCATGCCTATTATATGCCAGGTAAAATACATGCCGTTTTTCATTTACTGCTTACAACTAATCTTTTAAGGGAAGTATTCTTATTATCCCATCTTTTAAACAAGAAAACCTTATTTTGACTAAGGGATGACAAGTTTCCAAGGTTACAACACTAATCAGCCTTGGCACTAGTTGTGGAAGAGGGGCCCTCTAATTCAGGAACCCCTACTTGTAACCACCACACTGTGCTGGCATGCATTCCCTTACCCTAAACATGGGTTATAAGAAAGGCAACTTTGGGAAATTAGTAAGTAGAATAAAGAACAAAGGAACACCCCCCCCTCACACACACACACACACACACACACACACACACACAATGAACATACATATAAGAAAAAAAGAAAAAGATGTTTCTCTTTGGTCAGTGGCTCTATCTGCTAAGTCACTCCTTTCACAGTTACTGAATGCTTAACTCATGCCGAGCAGAACTACATATGGTTAGAGACCTGCTGATGCTGGGCCTGCCTTTTGCTAGATGCCTGACATAGGGCAAGTTACTCACCTCCTCTGTGCCTCACGCCCACACTATATAATGGGCTGTAATAATAATAGTATCTACCTCACAAAATATTGGAGTTAACTAACATAACCCACTTGAAATAGGATCTGACACATAGAAAGTGTTCATTAAAGAAAGGTTAGCTACTATCATTCTCCTCCTCCCCCTCCCCCTCATCATCATCATCACGGCTGGCTCTGGTTTACCTAGTACCTAACCTTAGAGACAGCAGAAGAACAGTTGTATACTTTTAATGATTTGTGAATACTGAAAGGTAATCTCTCCACTATAAATAATCAACTCATACTGCCCCTTTCCTCCGACCTGTGTATCATTTACACCAGGGAATTCAATCTTTTCAGAAAGAAATGAAAACTTGGTCACTTACAAGTAAATAATATTGTTTTCCTCTGTTGAAGGAGAAGCAAACTGTAAAGGCTTAGGTTTTGTTCTTTTATTATAAATATCTACCAATAGTCCGATTAGAAGAAAAGTATTGTTATCTCTGAACCTTATCTACAAGTTTAATGTAGCCTGTATTTTAGACAAATAACTGATTTGGAGGGGTCTACTTAAAAGTAAACTAGATCAGTCAGCATCTACTTTTAAACCTTATTGTCTGCTTCCCAAATACATGACTTGTGTGGTTTTAAAATTCTTTGAAACTCCTTTCATCAAAAAGTGGCATTTAATTCTCTCCCTGAGTGATCTTCATGCATTATGATGCGCTTCTAGCCAATAAAATGTGGCAGAACTGACAGTGTGTGACTTCTCAGATGGGGTCATAGGGCACTATGGTTTCCTTGTCAACCTCTCCCTTGGACCACCTGCCATATCATTAACACCCTTAAGAAACCCCATGCAGATGGGGACAGGGCAAGGAAGTATGGCTTCCTGCCCAAGGACAGCAAGGGACTGAGGACTTCTGCCAACAGACATGTGAGTAAGCCTTGCTGGGGTCAGATCCTCCAGCTCCAACCAAGCCTTTAGTTAACTCCGCGCCTTGGGCAGATCTTACGCCAGAATTACTGAGATAAGCTGCTGCTGAGAATTCCTGATTCTCAGAAATTTTTAAATCATAAATGTCTGTGGCTTTAAGCTACATTTGGGAGTAATTTATTATGCAGCAACAGACAAATACATCCCTCTACGGCCTTTTTAAAATTAAATTGATTGTACTGTTTTTGAGAATTTCACAAAATCTATGACCTAAAGTAACTGGAGATATTGTATCATAATACAAAGTAGCAGATGCCACTGGCAGTTAGGCAGTTAAGGTCAAAAGATGTGGGACAAACGGATAGGTAGGTAACCGAAAGGTGTGGCTTTTACTTTAAAGGACATAAACATGTTTGTTATATTACATCCAAATGTATGAATAATAAGTTCTGTATTTCAAATTTCCCACAGATACGTCAGGTCTCTTAGATTCCCAAAAAAGCAAAAGCATAAAATGATATATTCAGAGAATAAGATCTAAGAACACATTGCCTTTTACTACCTCCTCAAAAAGTTGGTCAGATTTCTTAATAATACTAAAAAAAAACTTCTGTACATAAAGGATTTTGTTATTTTAATAGTAAATGTCACTAATATCCAAGTGTGATAGCAGTAAGGACAATCTGATAGCTAAGAGGTCAGTAGGATCTCCCCCTTTACTAAACTTTAGAGCATGTATTGTTGCACCCTGATAAAAGTTATGCCTTTGGGAAATCAGGCCCCTTACATTCTGTTCTTTCAATGCAATATATCACCAAGTTCCTTAACCTAGAAACCTCCGTCTTCAAACTCACTGTTCCAACTGCCAGTACAATGCGCAGTTCAGGCTTTCATCTCTCACTCAGGCTGATGTGAAAGCTCCTCCATTGGTCTTCCTTACTCTAGTCTCTACCCGCTCCAACTTATCAATTTACGTGTGCTATCTCAGTTATTGTTCTAAAACACAAACTTTATCTGGTAACTGCCTCCTACTTTAGAAGCCTGGCCTGCACATCCACACCCTTCGCAATAGATCCATGCTCCTCGTACTACCTGGAATGACAGATGCTGAACATTGTTTCGAACACATGAATGATGTAGAGATAAAATGTTGCAAACCACTGCTCAAAAGATTAGTATGGTATTCAAAGCCCTGATATAACCCTAACCCAACATTCTTTTAGCCTGAGCTCTAAGCAAAAAGCAAACTTACTCTCGTGGGTATAGAATCAAACGGATTTAAAAACAAAAATGACTGTCATATAGAAAAGGTCATTATCTTTTATTTTTAAATACTATTGTAAAAACATACATATTTTCAATGTTATTTAAATGGGCCAACTCTAGAGTTAAAATTTTGAAGTTACTAATATATTAATGGAGATAAACTATTTCCTCAAACTTTCACGTCTGTATATCTATCTTATTTTATATTACTGAACATCTTATATTAAGAGTAAAATATCTTAGCAGATGTTCATAAAATAAACCTTTAACCTATGGAATAAGTGGCAATTTTCTTTTTTCTTTTTTTTTTTTAGATAGAAATAATTTGGAAACAAGTGAAATGAAAGTTCAGCGTAGGGGTTCTTAAGCCAATAGAAACAAGCTGTGATTAATCAAACCCTGATTATCAGAGCACCAGGCTCACTATTACAGCCTACTGGTCATTTGACTTTTTTGCTTAGTATCGTTAAAACAATGGTTGCAGAAAAAAAAAAAACAGGTTAACTCAAACCAGTTCAATTTTACCTCCTTCTGCAACTATGGGGGTGGGGGTAGGGGTGGGAGAGTTGGGAAAAAAATTATTTATAATATAGTATGTAATTAGGATGAGCATTTCCTGTCCTGTATTACCTTACACCAAAGTCGACAGTATTATTGTATACATAAAATGTGAGAATAGTAGGAAAACAACACCTGATACGGTAAATATAAAAAGTTGGCAACAAGTTACCATCCTCATCCCCTCTTCTCCAGCAGCCTCCTACACAAACACACATTGTTGCCTTTAAATGTTACTAAATTCACCCGGGCGCTGTGAATTTCAGAACACTTTAAATTACTACCCGCCTGGTTCAGGGGGATCCAAAAAGAGCAACCACATGATCTGAGTCTGAAATCTAAAAAGTATCTAAGAAACCCTATCAATTGCAACCAATACAAAGTATCTTTGGGAAAAAGGTAGAGTTAATGCAACTAAAAATTCCACCTAATAATATTAAACATAATCTTATGAGCAAAATACGGATTTTTTTTTTTTCAACATACAGGACATTGTTACCCGAGTAAATTAACTTGGCGACACACAGGTCCACTGTGAAAACTTTTTTTTACCGATATGCCGAGAAGTCATTTGTTGAGGCCTTCCCAGAATCACTGTCCCCTTTTCCTTTCCAGTAATACCTGAAATGCGGAGGAATGCGGAGGAATGGTGACGCACTAAGAGAGTTAGGCAAGATTAAGTTAAAGAAGGTTCTCTAGGGCATATTAAGGCCTTCTAAATTTCTCTAAGCAATAATAAACCACTGAAAGATTTGAAATATAGAAATGATAGTATTATACTTCTGAATTATAAAGATCCTGGTGACAATGTTGAAGACAGTCACCAGGTGAGACTGGAGCGAGAGCCATCAATTAGGAGATAATTATGAGTACTTAATTAAAGGGAGAGGTGACTATGGAAGGCAATATGGCAATAAATGGAAATGTAGATATCCAGCAATTTCATTTCTAGATAGGAACCAAGAGAAAGAATTCTATTCACAAAGACATTGTTCTAGAATGTTCACTGTGCTGGTACGTGTCATATAAAAAAAATAGTAAAAACTTCAATGACCACCAATAGTGGAATGAATAAATAGATGGGATATCATACCGTCATTAAAAGAAATGAATTAGATCTACGTATATCCACCATGGCTAGATTTCGAAAATAAAATGAGAAAAATTAGGTTGCCGTAAAATGTATATGGCAGTACATTATTTATCTAAATCAAAACACATAAAACAGCATTATATTTTTTCTGTTTTCCTACAACGGCTATATTCCAAGTGCTTTCTCTGTACCAAGGCTGCTGAACCTTGGGAGTCACTCATTTATTCCCCACATCCTTATGCCACAGGCACTATTATTCCATTCTACAGATAGGGAAACCGAGGCACGTAGTTTAAGGATCTTCTCAAAGGCCTACAGATAGAAACGGACAGAGTCAGGATTCAAATCCAGGCAGCCCGGTCCAAAATAAAAATAAAAATAAAAGCGAAGCTATGAAGATTGATCCCACATTCTTAACGATTATTCTGGAGCAAGGGGAACGGAGCGAGAGGAAGACGTTAGCTATACAGGCATATGTCAGAGACATTCTGGGTTGGTTCCAAACCAAGGTAATAAAGCTAGTATCAGAACAAAGCGAGTCATAATCGTTTCGCTGGTGGAAGGCCTTGCCTTCAATTTGTAAAAACGCAACACCTGTGAAGCACAATGAAGAGGAGTCCACTAAAACCAGCTATCCCTGTATCTAAAAATGTTATTAAGAATGTAACCAGATAATTTTTAAGCAATGTATTCATTTTTCCTTTATAAAAATGGAAACAAAATGCCTGGGGTGAAAGATACGGAAGCATCATGGTTGACTATGGCTGGTAGAAACATCGGTACTGTTCTTACGATGTCTTTGCGCAGTAGCTTTCAATTTTTTAAAAAGGCAATATCATTGAATGGGAACCGATTTCCTTTGAATTTTTTAACCAGCAACCATAACATTTGCTCCAGACACTTAAGAACCGATCTTTCTCAACTTTGGCACGTAATGACATTTCGCACTGGCTAACTTGTGGGGGCTAGCCTGTGCATTGTAGGAGTTAGCAGTACCCTTGGATTCTACCCACCAGATGTCAGTAGCAGGCTCCCTGCCTCTCGTGACAATCAGGAATGTTCTCTGGACACTTCCAAATGTCTCCCGGGAGGCAAAACTCTACACCCCACCCCCCACCCCTGCTTTAAGAACAATCAACTTAATAAACTAAGACGACCTGCATCTCTTACCTTTATGTAACTGTTTGAGTTTAAAGATTCCAGAGATATATTCCTTCTGAAGTATCTCACATTCCAAGTCGGGAAGAAGTTGCAGGGGTTACGAAAGTTTCAGGTGAAATATCTCGAACACAGCAAGTCCTTAAAATTTAGTAATCATTCCATAGGATGATGCACATCCATAGCATGATGGGCACAAGCCCCGGGACGGCCGCTTCCTCCCTGCTCTCCCGCAATGCCGGGACAAGGAAGCAACCCCGGGCCCACCGTCCACTCCGGGAACGTTGGGCAAGGCAACATACGCCGTCACTACCTCAGCCCGGAATGACCCGCATCCTGCCTGGTCCCTGACGCTCCAAACCTCCCGCCCGCGCGCTGCATCCTGGGAGGGCTGGGCCAGAGGCTGCATCAAACTCTGAGAAGGTGGAGCCGGCCATGCGGGCGGAGAAGGTAGCATTTCGAGGCTGGGGAGGCGGGGTCTCCGTAGAACATTGTGAAAGCGAATGGCAGGCGGAGCTTGCTAGGGCGGAGTTCCGCGGGGGACGCGCCTTCGGTCCTAGACTGGCGGGGGTGGACCCGCAGTGCAGGGGACGCAAGGGCGGGGCTGGAACAAGAAGCGAATGGTAAGCCAGGTGGAGGGCCTGGTCCCGCCTCCAAACTCAGGAGGCTGCGTTTGATTGGACATATTGGCTACACCTCCGCCCGCCTTCCGGTGTCACGCGACCGCCTACACCTCCCACCCTTCCCTCTCTACAGCGGGGCTGGCCTGACCGATGAGGATAAATTGGGACGGCAGGCGGGGAAGTGGGTTCTGTGACTGCCATCGCATCTGCGTCCGCGACCATGGCCGAGGTGAGAAGCTGCTAGCACCGCGCCGCTGGCGACCCTCTCCTTGGACCCGGAATCCTCCTCTGAGGCGGGGGGGGGGGAAGAGGGGGCGTTCCCAGGTGCAGGTGGGCAGAGCAGTGGGGAAGCGGGGTGGTGCGCTTGCTGTCTAAGCGTCTGTTTTCCCCCTTCCAGTGCCTTGCCCAGAATAAAGCCAAGCTCATCTCTGAGACCCGACGGAGGTTCGAAGCCGAGTATGTGACAGGTGGGTACCGCGTTCTTGCTGTTGAGGCAGGTGTGCAATGACCGTCCCCAACTTTGCTGGAGTGTTTGCGGGTGTCTCTGGGAAGGATTAGGGACCATTTCGACCCGCACAAGGACGGTGCCCTGAACGTTTCCAAGATTTTCCTCTCTTAAACATGGTATGCGTACTGCTCCGGTTGGGTAGATGATGTGTCCGTTGCTTGCTAAAGGGCTCATGTAAGTTGCAAATCCGTTTCTAGCATTTCGAGTTTATGGGACTTGCAGGACACTTTCCAGGCCCATGGCACTGGTAACACTGCCCAGTCCATGGCTCCTCTGTTGACATTTCGCCAGGAGCAATCACAAAACTCAACCTGGAGACTGCCATAAAGTATTCACGTGTACTTAATTGGCGATCAGATTCCTTGGATATTTTGCCTAAGTCCACATCATACAACCCAGCATGATACCCAGCGAGTAGGCCCTCCAGGGCTGGAACAAGTCTTCATCTTTTTATTTCACACTGTACCTAGCAAAGTACCTGAGAGTCCAGAATTGACTTATTGCTTGAACATTTCTGTGTCCAGATGTCACAGATACCTGAGTTGTCTGGTATTTAACTGATGATTTAATCATTGTAATGTTGTAAAACGTGCAGGATAATTCATTGTAAATATAAAATAAGTATTCTAATGCCAGTCCTGATACTTGATAGCTTAATTGTCTTCTCTCTTTCCATTGCTGTGAAATGCAAATAATTAGGTTAGGAGGATTAAATGAAAAAGCATGGGATTAGCATATAGTAGTCCCTCAATGAATAGTTTGATTAAATAGTCAATTTCGTTACTATGATAGAAGCTAAGCTTTCACACCTTGACTTTAGTGCTAAGTAGACATTCCCAGCAACTTTACGCTGCCCTAGATTATGTCAGTTGATGACCTAAAACAAATGAGGAAATCTGTTCCAAAATTAAAAAACTGGTCAGTAAATCTTTTCATCCCTCCTGTGAATTTTCTTCACTTCCTAAACTTTGCACCAGAGTTGCAAAACCGCTTGATTCCCTTTTAGTCCAGAGCTCTCATTGCTAATGATATAGCCGGTTCCAGTAAAGAAATAATTCTAAAATTTCTTCCTATAGACATGTGACTCTTACAGCTACATGGTTTATAGTATTTTAGGAAGTAGCCCAGACTTTCACCCCATGAACTCGTGTCTCCCCAGTAGTCATTTGCTTGCTTATGCCCAAGAGAGGAAGCAGAATATGGTCATTGAAATGTAGCAGTAGACAAGATCTCAAAGATCATCTTGCTCCAACCTTCTTTTTAAAACGAAGAAAGTCAGGTTAGAGAGATTAAGTGATTTTTCTCAAAATCTCTAGTGTGGTCCTGGCCGGGTGGTTCAGTTGGTTGGAGTGTTTGTTGTTCCATACACCAAAAGGTTGCAGGTTCAATCCCTGGTCAGGGTCAGGGCACACAACGTTGCGGTGCATATGGGAGGCAACCAATTGATGTTTCCCTCACATCAATATCGCTCTATCTCCCTCCCTCCCCCTCTCACCACTTCCTCTCTCTCTAAAATGAATAAAAATATCTTCGGGTGAGGATTAAAAAAATCTCTAGTGTTAGTGACTAGGCCAGGGCTGGTGCTCAGGTCTTCTGAATTTCACTGTAGTCATCTTTTGGCAACACCATCCTGTCAAATTAGATCATGTCACTCTGCAGCTTGAAACCCTTCAATACCTTCCTACATTGTTCAGAATAAAAATCCCAATCCTCTGTGGTGGCCTACAGTGCCACGCCACGCATGCCCAGGCTCTTGCCCACCCCTCCATCCTCCTCTGTTCCTGCTCTCCTTGCTTAGTTTAGATTTCACCACTGCCTGCAGTAGCAAATGTATTACACGTTGCAATCCAGTACCTGTGCACACACAAAACTGAAGCAAAAGTTTGTTAAAGAATACTTATTCTGGAAACCTATGACTCCCTGAGGCAGTGACCCACAAAATTGTCATCACAACCCACAAACATGACCCACCGTTGGGGAAACATGACCAGCCACGCTGCCTCTTTTTATGTTGTTCAAACAAACTTAAGTCCATTTCCATCCAGGGACCTTTCCACTTCTCTATACCTGGAAGGCTCTTGCCCAGGTAGTGTGCAAGGCTAGGTCTTTCTTTTCTTTTCCATCTTGGTTTCAATATATCTAAGAGGCCTTTGGTGATTATTAAATAACCTCCCTGTCTTGTTTATTTTGTCTCCTTGGCGGGTCTTAATTGTAACCTGTAATTATCTCATTCATTTGTTTACCTGCTTATTGTTCATTCCCTCCAGTACAGTGTGTATCGTCTGGGGCAACCTGTGGACATTGAGGGCAAGGTCAGACTCACCTCTGTATACCTAGCACATTTCTCAATACATACTCATTGAATGAATGAATATAGCAGTGCTTAAATATATACATAGGGAAATTAGTCAAAGTCAGTATTAAGAGCTGTCCTAACGATCTTCCCTTCCCGACCAAAATCTGGCAAAGAGCAGCCCTCACAGTATGTCTGATAAAGACAGTTATTTCCAGTCAAAGCCCCATATGGCATTAAATATGGGGTATTGTCCTCAAATGTACACACTTAGATATGTGTGCATGCACGTGGGTGGGTTATCTGCACAGCCTTTGTAAATATTAATTTAATTAATCTAAAGACTTGAGCCCTGGCTGATGTGGCTCAGTAAATTGAGTGCCAGCCTGCAAACCAAAGGGCCGTGGTTTGATTCCCGGTCAGAGCACATGCCTGGGTTGCAGGCCAGACCCCCAGTTGGGGGGTGTGGTTGGAGGTGCGCAGGAGGCAGTCAATTGATGTTTCTCCCTCTCTTTGCTCCCTCCCTTCCCCCTCTCTAAAAATAATTTTTTTTAAATTTAAAGACTTGCATGGAAAGGGAAGATAAAAACCTTTAAAGTCTTTCTTTCCTTAAAATTTCATTGTTTCCTGAAATACAGCATCAAGTCAAGGTAGCATAGGAAAGTCGTTTAAAGGGGGTTTTGATTTGCCTGGGTTCTCCCTTGAAGTTTACTTTTTAGAAATTTACTTAGCTGTTTAGAACATCCACTTTCATTCCCCCCACCCCCGGTCATTTCACCCTTTCTATTGTCATTTCAGAAGAGGCCTAATTAAGGCAGACTTAAGCAAACTGTTTTTCTGAAGAAAAATATTATGTGCAAATATATCACTTTAAGCACTGGCTGTACTCCAGAAGCTCTTTGGAGGTAGATTCTTGGGAATTCCAAAGACGTTTTTGTTTCCATAGAAATTAAGTTACCAATTATGGATATATTTGTAGCTGGCAAAAAGAATAACATACAAGTCCATTATTGTTTTATTCATTACTAATGATCCTTCTTTTTTTTTTTTGGTCATTGTTTCTGTGAGAAATTCCATGCTGAGTCTCAAATAAGCAACATTTCCGGTACTCTGTTCCTTCTTCTTGTGGCCAAAGCAAGAGACTAATCCCTGTGACAATAATTTACTCGGTTCCTCAAATACTCAGTATGTACTTCATTCTGGGAGACAGTGTGTCGATGTTAGAAAAAGAGCTGAACAAGGTCAGACCTCTTCTTGAGCTACTTAGACGCTAATGGGGTCGCTGAAACAGAGCTAACTAACTGTTCAAGACAAATTGTAGTAAGAGTGTTAACAATCATTTCTGTAAGTCAAACACAAGGGAAAAAAAATCCCATGTGGTGGGGGGTGGCTGAGTTAGCAGAGTTAGGGGGACTGTCACCGGAAAGGTGGTGTTTCTCATGGACTTTGGAAGATGGCGGCACTAGTCCCAGGCAGGTCCAGTAGTGCGAGCTAAGGGACTGACGTGGGAGGGGCTGGGGACATTCCATAAGCCCGAGAAAGTCCACTTTGAGGAGCTTGGGGAGGGGAAGCGCACGTGGCTAAGAGCAGTGGCAGCGGCAGAGCCTTGTGCTTTTAGTGAGTTCAGAGAGCTGTTCAGGGCCGGGTGGGCTTTTTTATTTTACGTTTGTTTTCTGACTTTACAAGCAGATGAATTCATTTACATGAATTTGGATACTACCCATAATGTCTGAGGAATCCCCCCCATAAACTTATCAGAATGGTAATTTTTGTTGCGCTTTTTATTAACCTGATTTATTTCCCCGTAATTATGAAGTAAGCAACATTTTACATTACCGTTAATGTTAAGTTCTATAAATAAAAAATGATTCTTTTATTCTTTATCTTAAATAGTCCCTTTTTGAACATTTAGATTACAGTTTTTTGTTAATACCATTTTTTGTACAGTAGTTCAGATTATTTACTTACCACTTGTGTCTAAAAGTAGAATTACTGGTTTTAACAGTGTATTTTTAAGACACTTCACTTTCCTCCCTAGAAGCTGCACCAAGATTAATTCCCACCAGCGGGTAAAACAGATAGTTTCACCATAGTCTTCCCCATGTTTCATTTCATCATTTAACTGATGGTTCTGTTTTAGTTTGCATTACATTTGATTGCTAGTGAGATTAAAATTCTTTTCATATGTTTACATCCATTTGTAGTTTAATTTTTTTTTTATTAGTATGGCTTTGTAATTGGTTTAGGGTTTTCTTGTTCATGGTCAATTTTCATTTTTATTTTCTTCATTTTTTTGAAATGAAAAGGAATTATCCATTCCTTTGTGGTTTCTTCCATTGCTGTTAAGTTAAATAATTTCCCCTCATCCAGTAACTTTTCTGTAGCCTTCTAATTTCTGTTTTGTCTGGGCTTATTATTCTTTAAATTTTGAAGTATGTGTACAAAATATGTAAAACGTGAATAAAATAAACACTCATATACTCACCATTCAGCCAAAGAAAAAAGATTTCCTATGTGCCCCCCAGGCAGATGCTTGTTCTACATTTGGTTTTACTCGTTCTCTTGTATTTCAGTAGCTTTACGACCTATACTGTATTCCTCACTAGTACTTTACTAAGTTTACTTCTTTTTAAACTTGGAAGTAAAAGCTGAATATATTTCTCCACGGCTTGCTTCTGTCACGCAAGTCACTCATCCTGTCTATTGTAACCATACTGTAATTCATTCCTTTTTATAGCTGTGTTGTAGTTCATGGAATGAATATCCAAGGGATGGATTCGGGGCTATTTCTAGGTTTTGCTCTCACGTACAATGCTGCTATAAACATTCGCAGGCTTCGCTGGTGCTTCCACTTGCCCTAAGGCACTGGTTCTCAAAGTTGGTCCAGGAACTGTAGTTCCCCGAGACCATTTCAAGGTGTCTGAGAGCTCAAAACTTTTCATGAGAACACGAGAACATGCTTTTCCTTTTTCATCCTCCTCCTCTCCCGAGCAGACAGTGGCGTTTTCCGGCAGTTACAGGGCATGTGATGATGTCATTGTTCCGGCAGCTGAGAGAATGAGTGCTTTTGTGTCCTCATGTAAAATGGATCTCAATTTTAACACCTAATACAGTAATGACCAACAAATATAACCCATATAAACAAAAAAGCTCTTTGGCATCCTCAGTTATTTTTTAAGACTGTAAAAGGGAGCCTCGGACCAAAAAGCCTGAGAATTGCTGCTGCAGAGCTTGTACCCAGCACTGAAATGGCTGGGTCATAGAATGAGTATGTACCAATTTTCGTTTTAACCAGCAGTATTTGAGTGTCCTTGTGTTCCACACCCTCAAATTTGGCATCCTTAGTTTGTTTTTCGGTTTTGTTTTTCTTTTTTGCCCATCTGATGGGGATGCTGGAATATCTCATTTTGGTTTCTTTGAGTACCAGTCAGATTGAGCATTCCTTCCTATGTCTATGGGCCATTTGGTTTCCACTTCTGTGAAAATCACTTCTTCAGGCTCTTGGCACATTGTTCATCCATACAAATTATAGAATCAGCTCGTCATGTTTCTGGGGGAAAAAAAACTTGTTGGGTTATTGAGTGGAATGGTGTTAATTCAGGAGGTCAGTTGTGAGAGACTTGACATCATGCTTGAGTCTTCCAGTCCAAGAACCTTTATAGTTTTCTCCATAAAGGTGAACCCATTTTGGTCAGTTTTATTCCTAGATAGTTCACATGGTTTTTAATTTTTCTATTTTTAAAAATATTTTATTTTTTAAGTGGTAAGAATTTATTTTCTAAATGACTGTTGCTGGTTTATAGAAAGTGCATTTGACTTTTTAAATTAATATTGAATTCAGAAACCTCAATTCGTATTAATCTTGATCATTTATCTCTAGATGAGTTTGGGATTTCTGCACAGACAATAATGTCACCTTGAAATAATGACAGGTTTCTTTCTAATGTTCCAATTCTTACATCTTTAAATGCTTTTACTTTACACCGGTTGGAACCTTTAGTATTGAGTAAAAGCAGTGATAAAAGCGTACTTGTTTTATTCCTGGTCTTAGAAAGAGAGCAACGAACTTGTCACCATGAAGGTCTCTGCAGAAATCCTCTATCAAAATAAAGATGTTTCCTTCTACTCCTGGTTTGCTAGTTTGGGTTTCTGTTTGCTGTTTAGTTTTGTTCCCACCTTCATCTATTGAACACATTAATTGCCTCTGATGAGATGTTCGCTCAGTGTTTTTCTTTTAATAATATGGTAAATTATATTAATTAGGCTTTTAAAATACATTATTGGATTAATTAACTAATGTTTTCTTTAGGAGTTTTGAATCTGTATTTACAAATTGGCCTGTAATTTTCCTTTCTATACTTTTGGGTGCATTTTTGACATCAAGATTATGTGGTTTTCATGAGATGGGAGGTAAAACATTAAAAAAAAAACTTGTATTGTTCAGAAGGAGAATAGAAATGTTAACTGTTGATTTTGTCAATTAAGTGTGAATATTTAAAATTAGGGTAATTAAATACTTAATTTCCAAGCCAGTGGAGGAACAAAGAGAGTAATGAGGAAAACATCATCCCTCCGGTAGGAAGCAGGAAAGGAGCAAACAGGCAGCCTAGTAACTAGAAAACGCAGTAAAACAGAAATAATCCAGCTTTATCGATAGTTACCACAAATATAAACAAATATATACTTGTTATCAGAGTAGATTTCTAAACTCTTAATTGCATGCTGTCTATAATAGACTCACCTAAATTAAATTAATGTAGAAGGGTTGAACAGAAAGAGATGCGAAAGATGTATAAAACAAATATTAACCAAAGTAATCCTGTGTAATCTGTACTTTCATTAGACAACATATTTAGGATGAAAAACAATACTTGTAAAAAGGGATACTACTAGTGATAAAAGGAACCCTAAAAAGGTATAACAATTAGGAACTAACATAAAAAGTACCTAAAATATAGCCTCAAAATACTTAAAACAAAAGCTCCCAGAATTATAAAGGAAACTCAGAAAATCCATAAACTTATTGAATGATTTTAACAAACCTCTTTCAGAAGTAGAAGCAAGTGAGAAATACTTAAGATTTTAGATTTTAACACCACAATGAACCAAGTTGATAATTTGTATGTGTATGAGTGTATAGACTCTTCCCCCCAACAAATAGAGAATATTCTTGAAAATATTTTGCTTTTGGAGCTTTTGCAGACATTCACTACATATTAAGTCATAAAGGAAGTCTCAGAAATTCCAAAACATCTAGATCATATAGACCATGTTCTCACACCATTAAGCAACTATATTAGAAGTCACAATAAACAGGTGTTTAAAAACAAATCAAGTGCTAGGAAACTGAAATGACACACTGCTAAATAGGCCGTAGCTTAACAACTTCCTAGCAGTGTGTGTAATTCTTTCTTCTGCTACATAACCTGTGGGCTAATGAGGATATCACAGTGGAAATTACAAAATACAGCTGAGCAACAACAAATTATCTTAACAGCATTCATTGGAAAACAAGGCCCAAATAAAAATTGGCTAAAGGTTCGATTTAAAGGGCTACGAAGTGAGCATAAGGTAATGCAGAGAAAGTAAAAGTTAGGAAATAAGAGCAGATATTCGTGGTATAGGAAAAAAGGATAGTAGGTATAATAATGGTAAGCTGGGTTGGTTGGTTGGTTTTCATGTGTCCCAGGCATGAAAAGCTCTGGCCTCACCAACACTGGCATCAAGCTAGGATGAACTGGGACTATATGTCTATAATTTGCCCAGGTCATCAGCTGGTTTTTTAAAAGGACTAGAAAAATAAACAAACCTAGGCTGACCGATTAAAAAGAAAGGGAGAAGGCAAAGACATGCAGAAGAACAAAAGAAAGATATAATTATATATACGTGTGACCGATTTTTAAAATCCTAAGAACAATACAATGACCAGCTTTTATCACATTAAGTTAATGAACTTAGATTAAATGTAGAACTTTCGGGAGAAAAGGAAAATCACCTAAAACTGTCTGTCTCGGAGAAGTAAAAAACAAATAGATCAGTGACTCTTAAATTCAGTCGGTAGTCACAGAGCTCCGCAGTCTGCCACCACGAAGTCCCACATAAGGTGCATGCAGTTTCGTTAATCCTTGGAATCAGAAAATGCAGCAGAGGAATTTATCACACGAACATAATGCTTCGCAATGGGACTTTTGAATATGTACAGCTCAACAACCAAAACTATAAGAAGATAAACACTCTTCACTCCCTGCTCTTTAGGTAACCATATTCGTTTATTTTTTCTACATTTGTTTAAGCCAGTGCAAACATAGTATACTCATTAACAAAATTAAATGAGGGGAAATATTTATTTAGATAGAAACCACACTGGCTGTAATTCACCTTTATGAAACGCAAACAAACAGAACTCAACAAACATGGAAAACTTTAACTCTTAAGTGTATCTTCTAAAAACATACAGTAAACGTCATATTTGTGAAACTTCAAAATAATTCCCATAAAGTCAGGAGAAGAGACATTGATCTCCACTATTATTTTATCATTGTACGGTATATAAAATGACCTAGTTACCAATATGGCAAGAAAAATGATAGGTATGAGGGTTGCCATTCTGTCATTATAGTCTCACGATGAGACGGCATAGTGAGAAGCTGAGAAAATTCCTTGGTGAGTGGAATAGGGAAACAAGACAGAGCTGAACACAGTGTCCAAGCACTTTACAGCCAGGTGCTGAAGGCCCCCAGTGCCTCGCAGGGGACAAAACTGGGAAAACAAGGACCTTGCTCCCAGGGTAACCTCTTCTCCAGTGACCTTTCCTCCCTGGAGATAACATCTAGGCATGAGTTGAATTTCAGCTCCAGGCCCAGAAAAGCAGCAAAACCAGGTTGGAGACACCAGAACCATTTGCAATGACTAAGGACCCCCTGTCACTGACCAATCAGAGGAGTCCGTGACCCCGAAAGGGGACACCTGAAGAATTGAATATTCTGCCGAGACCTCCCCTAAGATTCCCCCAAGAAGAGATAATAGCCTTAAGACAAAGGACGCAGCACACGTTTGTTTGCTGTCCCTCTGGGGAGCAGCCCGCACTATTTCCTTTCCCTTCTTCCCCCCACTTCTTTCTTCACAGACGGAGGCTCCTAAACGGAGGCAATGTACAGTGGCAGCTTGTCCCAGGCTAATCCTCTGAGCCTGTCCCCAAAGCCCCCTTTTCTCTGACTTCCCAGTGAGCTAAGGGCAGCCCCGCCTGGGGTCTCCTGTTGCTTCTTCGATGCGTAGCCCCTCCTTTGTTTCACTGTCTCCAGCTATAAGAAATGTACCCTCATAGTGACCTGCACTCATGTTGTGCGGTCCTTTCCTACACGAAGTCAGGAACCCACACACTACAGCAGGCCCAAGGCAGACTCGCCCAGGGCCAGGGCCCTGTCTGGTAACAATGACAGCAATACAAAAATCTCCAAACTGCATAATAATCTAATGCAAGAAATGTGCAACTGTTTCTTTGACGGAGAAAATTACAAACTGTTATTAAAGAACATTGAAAGAAAACCTGAATAGATCAACAGAGAGCTGTGTCATCTAAGATGTATCTTTTACATATCCAGCATGTGAATCCAGCTCTTGAAGGACAGGGGGTGAAGCAGAGAAACATCTCCCTTTCTCTACACTGAAGTCAGCAACGTCCCATTTGTGAACAGCCCTGGAGCTAAGAATGTTTTTTGTATTTTTCAAGGGTTGCTAAAAGCAACAACAGAAAAAGGAAGAATCAGCAACAGAGGCCATATGTGGCCTTTGAATACAGGATATTTACATATTTACCATCTGGCCCTTCGCAGAAAAAGTTTGCCTCCAAGTGTGACCCCTGTACCAACAAGTTTGTAACTTGTTACAAACGCAGGTTCTGGGATCCCAGTCATGGATTGACAATCTTAAATGTGGAGCCCAGTAATCCTTGTTTTAAAAAGCCCTCCTGGTGATTCTGATACTTGAATTTTGAGAATCCCTGCTATAGGGCCAGTGGCTCAGTCCCATCTTAAAAGATAACCGGCTTCTCAGGCTCCTTCTGAGATTCAGGGTAGGCGTGGCCAACTAACAGGATGCCCTTAAGGGAATATTTTGTTAATTAGGCACCTGATCACCCCCACTGTTGACCCATACACAGTCCAGCCAAAGAAGGAAAGAATTCTGAAGAAGAATTAGTCCTGCATTCTTAGCCCTAGGATTGGTCCTGGATAGTTAGCAGTCGGATACCAGGCAGTTCAGGTGATGGACGCCAGGTGGTCCAAAAGATGGGCACAGTGAGGTCTGGTGGTCTGGATACATGAGTCCCTCAAAGGGTAATCAGAGGGTTATCCAGGCATTGATACAGGACTGGAAAGTTCACATTTAAGTTCTGAGACTAGTTAAAATGAGAACAGAATAATTTACTCACGCCTCAACATACTGGGTTTCAGTAATTTAGCAGCTTGAGTATAGTGACTCCATTTTATTTCTTCGTTCTGTTCCTCAAAACTAATCTTTTCCTGTCTCTGTGCTTAAATCGTTGTAAAGTCAAGTCTTTCAAAATGATGTCCCGAGTAGGTATATAGGGGTGGAGTGTGTGCGCACAAGTGTGTGTTGATGTCTTCAGATAACTCGTGAGCATACATCTTTGGCTTCTTTCTGTAACATCTGGACTTACCAAAGGACTAGTGTTCTGAAAACTTCCTAGCACTTGAGGGTTCAGTTGTGGGGGCTGAGTTTGAAAGCAGCAGATTTTTCATGGTAAGCACAGGTATGACAATTGGCCTTGTGGTCCAAGGCCAAGTGTTCCTTACCTTGGATGTTCAGTTTACTTTCTGTTCTGTCTCTCCCCCACCTCCTCCCCTCCGCCCTCTTCTCTGTCCTTTTCTGCCCCTGTTCTCCTGCCTGGCTCCTTCCTCCCCTACAAGACTCCCTCCCTAATCTTCTCCTCTGTCTTTTCCTCCCTATTTTCATTTCTGTCTATGGGTAAATGTTTAATAGATATTTCATATGTAAGTACATGTTTATTAATAACAATAATTAATCATTTTATTGCAAACAGATTTCTAATTTCAGAGATCTCTATCCCTAAAAGCTCTCCAAGAGCAGTTGGCTTCAAATTTCTTACTAGCAGGACAGGACTTGTTTATGGTATCCTCCGCGGTAATAGCAGCAGTGGCAGTCATAAGAGTAACAATAATGTTTTATTCTTATTATGACTAGTATTTATAGAGATTTACCACTTGCCACATACTGTTCTAGGCTAAGTGGTTATCAGAGTTTAGCCGGAAGCCTTGGGGATGCCCAGTACTCTTAAGGAGCCTGTGAGCTCAAGACTGTTTTCACGATAATACTAAGCAACCCTTTGCCTTTTTTGGCACCTTGTCATTGTACTCGGGACACGGAAGCCATGGCGGGCAAAACTGCTGGCTCCTCAGCCCCGAAGGAAGGCTGGTGGTCATTTTAGTCTTCATTATCAGCATTCTCAGCTTTTGTAAAAAAGCCAATTTTTATTTTAGAAAGTCCCAGTGAAGAAGTAAATTTTATTAAATCTTGACCCTTGAGTATACATGTCTTTTAATGTTGTGTGACAAAAATTGAGACGTATGCATTAAATACTTCTACATGCTTGAATTGCCAGCTGAATTAGTCACTTTCACTTGAAAGAACAACTGGCAAGTGAGCTGTGGGTATTCAGACTGAGGTATTTGGCAGAAATTTTCTTGAAAATGAATGAAGTCAGCCTGTAATTTCAAGAAAAACACCACATTGGTCCAGTGCACAGGACTGTCCGGCAGCCAAACTAAACGGTGTTTCTTCAGGGGACAGGTGCTCTCAGGAGCCCCCTTGATGCTAAACAGCGTAAAGTCTTTTATATCCAACTCGTGTTTATACATTATAACTCAGGAGAAGTTGTGTTTTGAATACTGATGAATTTTCAAATAACAGAGCTATGAAACATTTTCCAAGGTTCACCCTACCCTACTACAGAGCTACTCATTGTTTAGATCAGAAAAATTGAGCCGAGATATTGAAAGCCATTTCCAAGGTAACACTCTACAAATGCATGATTTATGGCCTAATCTTCTATTTTATAGTGCTTTAAACTTCCAAGGACTTTCCTATATCCATTTTCATCTGATCCTCACACAACCCTATGAGTATAAAAAGCAGCTTAAAGATAAGAAAATTGAGACTCAAAAGAAGATAATTCTCTGAATGCACTTTGTATTTTCCTGCCCTTTAAGCTATTATCTCCAAGGGTCTGAAATAAGGCCGAGAAAATGAAGAGAGGATAGAATCTATGAAACTTGGCGACTAATAGGTGTAAAATGAAATGGAGATGAAGGAACTGGAGAATTTTCTGAAATTTCTTGCTTGGGCCCCTGGGAGGGTCCATTAACTGAGAAAACAAAAATTGAGAAGGAATAGATTTAGTCAACCAATGTTTCCTGATCCTCAGAATGGGTGGACAGCGCTTGTTACGGTCTCTGTGGGAAGGAGGGGGCCATGCATGCCCCTAGCTCTGATTCATTGGAAAAGCAGTAAGTGCCTTGAGAAAGGCTTATTAGTTCAAGTCCTGTAGCTGCTCACAGGTGGGAAGGAATGACTCCTGGGCTCTGGGAAAATTGCATGGAAGGGGAAGCGTTTGAAAGGAGTCGTGCAGAATGGTAGAATTTGTTCAGGGGTGGTAGTGAGGAGGCGAGGAAATTTCAGTTACAGAAAAAGAGTGAGGGCAGGATATGGAACGAGGAGTACCAGATATACAGGTTGGTAAGAACATAGCATTGGTATAATAAGATAATGAGAAATTATTATAGAAAACAATTATTCCAATAAATCATAGGAAATGTTAACTGCTGCATAATGGTCAGTTTTCCACTCCCTATTCAGTTAACTTTAAATGGCATTTGCCAAACATGTCTTTTTAAGTACAACCTAGTTTATTACATACAAAATTTAATTTTCCATTGACTGGGGTAAGGATTTCAATTCAGATAATTGATCTTCCCAGATGTTGGTTTATAGTTACAGAGAATGTCACGCGAAGTATTCTACTATGGTCTTATTTTTCAATCTTTGGTGGCTTATTTAAAGTAAAGTAAATCTGCCATCTTTGGATAACTTGAGTCTCTTCACACTTAGAAATTCATTAGTCCTTTAAGTTCCATTTTCATCTGAACTGCGTTCCTGCTTTGTCTTCCAGGTCTGTCTTCTCCTTTGACATTAGTGTTTGTCATTATCCACGGAAGAATTTATCTGACTTGGATTTTTATTGCTGTTTCTCCCCTAGAGAAGCCAGCTAAGTATGATCCCCGTGATATTGAAAGGCTACAACAAGACGACAACTGGGTGGAAAGTTACTTATTTTGGAGACACGATGCTGTGGATGAAACACTGAAGATGCTCGATGAGAGTTTTCAGTGGAGGAAAGAGTTGGCTGTCAACGGTAAGCTGCTCCATTTCCCTTGAACAGTGTACAATCTCCTGCACGAATGTTCCTGTTTTACTTCACTCTAATGTTGTATTTGCAGATATCCTTGACAGTCCTCACACACATCAGAATCTAATGTCTTCTGCAGACTCAATAACACTTTGAGAAGAGTGTCCTATGGCCAAGTCTAAGCTGGCTCATTCGAAAAGCAGTCAGATCACCAGGGAGCAGAATCACCCCGATTCTTCCCTCACAGTAGCCTCCTAATCTGGGCTTGTTTACTTTGGTACCATTCAACAACAGCAAGACAGCATCTTCACTCTCAAACCTAGAGATAAGGAGATACTATTGGCCTGTCTTTCTCTAAGTTGTTGACTTACCTCTTCCTCTATCCCCAGAGTCTCTTGTGTTAATTGGGGTTCCATATAGAATTAATGAACAGGGATCCCCCAAAAGCAAGTTTATCCCCAAGGATGCCTTTGGCAGCCTGCTTTGAACTGCTTAATTTCAAGGCTCACTTCAAGATTGACACTTTTCTCCACAAACAGGAGTTTTAAATCTTAGAGGGAGTTTTTATAATAGCCTTCAAGTATGTAAAGAACTCTTCTCTCTTCCTGAAAATTTAACAAGAAATTGGCATAACTACTGGTTTTGATGGGGTATTATACAAGGATTTCCTAACCTTGAGGATTATAAAACTATGGAGTGACGTGAGTCTGGAGACTTAATACAAAATAATCAACAGATAAATCCAGAGCAGACACTTCCCCCAGCCTTCGCACTTGTACAAGGAATCCATCAGAAGGGGGGTATTTAAGAAATAATTCTAGCCCTGGCTGGTGTGGCTCAGTGGATAGAGCGCTGGCCTACGACCCAAAGGGTCGCTGGTTCAATTCCCAGTTAGGACACATGCCTGGGTTGCGGGCCAGGTCCCCAGTTGATGGCACATGAGAGGCAACCACACATTGATGTTTCTCTCCCCCTCTCTTTACCTTTCTCTCTCTCTGAATAAAATCTTTTTAAAAAGAACTAATTTTATTGGAAATGTCAAAACGAGGTCATTTCCACAAACAGTGAAGTATTTATTAATCAAGCAAAGAAATTAAAAATCTGCTGTTTCTAAATCACTGTGAAGTACAAAATAAACTTTTAAACTTCATAATTTTTCTTATACAGAATTGCTTTTTTCCAGCAGCAAAGAGCAGATAGATGATAAAAGGGGGTGGAGAAAGATACAGCAGTCCCTCGCTATATCGTGGTTTACTTATCGAGGCCTCGCTGCATCGTGGGATTTTTAAAAATATTATATTTCATTATTTATTGTGGATTTTTCGCTCTATCGCGGGATTCTGTGGTACTGTATACGTATGTTGTTAAAGTTACTTAGGTTTAAGAGTGTAGAATATGCTTAAGCACATAAGTAGTGTTTATAAAAGGGTGGAAAAGATTAACAAGGGAGTGGGAAAGCTTAATAAGGGACTGGGAATGGTTTCTAAGTGTGTGGGAAGGGTTTATAAAGCCTTAAAATATATATATATACTAGAATAAATGTAAGGTTCCTACTTCGCGGATTTTCACCTATTGCGGGGGGTCTAAAACCTAATACCCGCGATAAGTGAGGGATCACTACACAAATCTTTGAAAGTTCTTGGGAAACTACCAGTGAATGTAACAAAGGCCTTGTCACTGGCTGCCTCGCTCCATTGGTTATCATCCTCAGTAGAGACTGAACAGGCGCTTTGTGTTCCTCCTACTGAAAGAGCTAGCATTTTTCTTGAAGTATTTTCCCACTTGCCCCAAGATTATAAAATGTATTAAACACTACTGGATATCAAACTTTGTAGAAATATATTATTTTGTGAAAGAAAGCACAGTGATTTTTTTTCATGAATTCTGAGGCTATAACGTGGATACTGACTGGTTGTTCTCATGAAATTATGCAGTAGTGAAAATATGTTTGCAGGTCTTTATGTGACACACATCCAGAACATGGAAGTGTATCTACATAAGTAACAACTGACATGTCAAAGGGCAATAGATGTTTTTCATTTCTTTCGTCTATGTCTTTGTTTAACTTCGTAAGAAACACCATTTTTGTTGCCAGACGTTCTATCCAGATGTTTGAGTAAGCTTTATCTTTTTTTATATCAGAACTATTATATACCTTTAGCCTTTACATTGTGAGTTTTTTCAAAGGCCTTGAAGTTACAATGACTCATCAAGGTTTATCACTTTCCAGATCTGACTGAATCCTCTATTCCCAGATGGTTACTGGAAATTGGAGGTATTTATCTCCATGGTTATGACAAAGAAGGCAACAAGCTGTGTAAGTATATGTAACTTAGGTACTACTGGCTTTTCATCGTTTTGAGATGTTCTTATCTGAACAGAATTAGTAATAGGCGGCGCTTTCTCCCTTTGCACACACAGCAAGTTTCCTAGCGTTGGGGATTGTAAGGGCCTTCCTGATGCAGCATCAGATATTAGTAGTCATACTCCTGTTTGCGTTATAATCAAACAGACACAAAGGCAAATGAAACATGCTCGAACTCAGCCAAAAGAGGGTCATGCAGAGTCATTATCTTCTTTGGCATTTGACTGATGTTAAAACTCAACCCCGTATTTTTATGAAAAGCCTTTTTTGACAGTCCCTCATGGTTGATCAGTGGACTTGACTCTTTTCAAGTGTCCCAGGCTGCTCCCCTTAGCTTCTTCCTCAACCTGTGTGACAGCATGAGAAACAGTAACACTCACTCCTGCGGTCCCGAAGACCCCTCTTCCCCTGGCCCGGAATCCAGCTTGGTTTTGTGCCAAGGCTGAGACTCGGCAGGAGCGTCAGAGCCCCATCCCAAGCAGAGCCAGCGCCACGTGATTGCCCATGTGACGTGTGGTCTGTTCCTGTCTGCGCAGTACCCTCTGCATTTTCCTCCTTTCTCTGGCTCCTCCTCCTCGGTCTTCTTTCCTTGTTTCTTCCCTTCCACCTGTCCCTTAAACGTGTTTCCCTGACTTCATTCGTTTTGAGTCCTCTTTTACTTCCCAGCTGATAGTCTCCATGGGTTACCGCAAGTACCTTGACAGTTTCAACTTCCTATCCCCAGGCAGCGGTGAGCCACATCGGCCCCAGGCCCTGTGCACGGACCTGCCCAGTTCCCCACTGACTGGTGCCCTCAAGCTGGCTGCCAAGCTACGGTGGAACATCCGCATCACCCCACCCCCACTCCTGTCTCTCTACTGCCCAGCTTAGGCCGGCAACCATTCGCTTTGCCCTCTGACAGAGCGCTTTCTCAGTTCAGCCCCTCCCCACCCCCTCCCCCTTGTCCCTTCCCAAGGCCTCACCTGTTGGGTTTCATTCTCTGCCACTCCCAGTCTCGCCCCTGTGCTGCCGCTGAGAGGTGTTGCCAATAAGAAAATTGAAACACCCTAGCGTTTCATTCAGGGCCCTCCAAGCCCGGCCCTGTCTGTTTAGCTTTTCCTCTCATCATTCATCACATTTTGTCTCAGCTGCCACCATTCAGAACACTTGGCCATGCTCCGCCCACATGCCGGACACCTGCTCACACCTCCACAGTGCTCCCGTCGCGCTTTTCCTCTGAAACAGTTTTTCTAGTGCTTGACAGAACCAGTGGCTTTTTTCTTGTTAAGCACAGTGAAGAGTACTCTGAGGTTATTACCAAATATTGTTTGTTCACCTGTATTTTCTTTCCCCCTTACTTACGTTTATGTATTTCCTAAGAGGATGGGAAAAAAATATTTTCCTTTCTGCTACTCTTTAAGGTTCCCAAGTGCACGCTGTTTCTCACTTTAGAAGAAGGAAGACATGTTTTAAATCTGACAAACAAAATGAATTATAAATGGAGAAATGAAAAGGGAAAGATGATATGTGTATAAAATGATATTACAGTGCCGTAAACTCTTTTCTTATTTTTATCTTCTGTTCTGCCAAAAGTATGGATCAGGGTGAAGTATCACATAAAAGACCATAAAACCATACTGGACAAGAAGAAGCTTATCGCATTCTGGTTGGAACGTTACGCTAAGAGAGAAAATGGAAAGCCCATAACAGTGATGTTTGACCTGTCAGAAACTGGAATCAATAGCATAGTAAGCATTTTTTAAACATTCTAGGTCGTCCTTTATCATGGTGTGCTCCCTCTCTCCTGTCCTCCCTGCCATTCCCCCCAACCAAACATCGCTATAAAATTGAGCAAACCAAGTTCTGTTTGGGATTTATTCCCCCACCCCCCAACATTGTGAGTCAAGTCAAGCATGGAATAGGATTTGCAAAGAAATAAATTTGCTTCAGTGTGTGGCATTGAAACTAAACTTCCTAGAAATGTTCCTTGTCTCATACACAGGATATAAAGGCAGGATGCAGAGCCCGGTGGTACTGGGTAGATGTGGTAACGGTGAACTTTTCTATCAGAGTTCATATCCTACAGCATCAGCCCTGTGTTTGGCACAGCGTAATGGACTCAGTAAATACTGAGGAAAGTGGCATCTGCTCACTGTTGGACCATTAGATCCATGCTCTGTTTTATATTTGCAAAACATTCACCTGAGTTTTGCACATGCCACACTTTGCAATTTTGTTGGGGGTGTTTGTTTGCTTATTTAGATTTTTGTTCGTTTGATTTGGTTACCTTTGGAAACCAGTTTTCTCTAGGTGATTTTTGCAAGCTTAAAAAATAACTAAAACCTACCAGTCCTTATTCTGGGCCTTTGTGACCTTCATGGTAACTATAAACCCTTCAGCAGGGATTACGATCCATGAGCACATTTATTAGAACTGCTGTCTCTTACATTCAAACCCTTGCTGATTCTGGTAGCAGTGAGGTGCCGTTTGCACCCCTGCCTGGGACAGTGTTAAAACCTTTTTGAAAATCCACTTGGCCAAGTATGTTAAGAATCTTAAAAGTGTTTGCTTTCATACTCTTTGTCTGGTAAATAACTTCTGGAAGTCTATTCTAAAGAAAGAATCTTGAGTACACAAAATGTTTTTTCAGAGTGTGATTTAAAATAGTGAAAAATGAGAAAATATGTATATGTCAGCATGGGGAGACAGTAAACTCTGGTGTACTGATGGATGGAGTGTGTATAATGGTGTTTATAATGAATTTGTAGTGATATTGGAAAATTACCTTTTCAAAAATTTAATTCTCACCTAAAGATGCGTTTATTGATCTTAGAGAGGGAGGGGACAAAGGGATTCAGAGAGAGAGAGGGAGTGATGTGAGAAACACTGATCAGTCACCTCCCGCATGTGCTCTGAGCCTGGGGACCAAACCCACAACCCAGGCACGTGCCCCGATTGGGTTTAGAAATTGAACCCACAGATTTTTGGAGTATGGGATGATGCTGCTACCAACTGAGCCACCTGGCCAGGGCAGAAAATAGCTTTTTGTTTTTTTAATGAAAAAGGCCACAGGAGTATATCATAGTGAAAACCTGGCCCCCAAAAGGAAACGTTAGACATTTTTTAAAAAGGAAAACAGAAAATAGACTAGAGACTCTACTAGAGAGAACTAGAGATGAATTTTGGGGGGTAGAACCACAGATTTTTTTTCTTTCATCTTTATATATCTATATTTTAAGACTTTGTTGCCCTGAGTTTTTTCCTTCCTTTTTAAAAATATTTGATTTATTTTTATAGAGAGGGGAGGGGAGGGAGGAAGAGAGGGAGAGAAACATTAATGTGAGAGAGAAACACTGATCAGTTGCCTCTCACGAGTCCCCAACTGGAGACCTGACCCGCAACCCAGGCATGTGCCCTGACCGGGAATCAAACCAGCAAACTTTTGGTTCACAGGTTAGCACTCAATCCACTTAGCTACACCAGCCAGTGTGCCCTGGATTTTTTCAATGTAGTTTCTGTGTCATTGAGTTTTAGATTACAGAGTAAATCGTTTTATGCCCAAAATATAAATCAAAATGCCTATATAATACTTCATAAATATAAATCATGATTCTGTTATTTTTATGTAGAATAATTTTCTAATTATTAACCCAGAATCGTGAAAAATAAACGTTAATGTTTTTTATTGCCAAACAGAGGGGCAAAGAATTGACTTGAACTGTCTGCTTCTTTTTTCTGAGCTACTAAGGATACACTATCTCATTATCTTTAATTTATAAATAAGGTTTATTTGCATGACTAAATATTTAAATGATTGTTTTCAAACATTTGAATCTTACTGAATTCTTTTTATTTATTACCCTAATGATTCATAAAAGATTTAAGTTGGCTTATAAGGATATAAACAGAAGTACAAAGCAAGACATTTTAAAAATTGTTAGAGTTGGCCACTAATTGGCCTGTAAGCTTTCAGCTGCCTCCCTGAAAGCAATGGAATCATTTAACATTGTTCAGAGGCCATACTTTAAAACCAGTGTTGTAGGAGAAGTACATGTATTCCTGATACTTAAACTAGAGAGAAAAGTCTTTCATGGGTTCTCAAAAGGAGGACGTTTTACAGGATAATGAAAAGCATCCTTGAAAACGTTCTCAAAGAATGTAGACCAATAGTTTCATGGAGCTTTTTTATGTGCTGCTCACTGATATATATACACTATAGGCATCCCATCAAATCCACTTGCATTGACACTAACTCGAGATTTTATAAGCAAGGCCATTCAATTACATAAATGGTTTAAAGAAGAATATTGGATGAAGACTTTTTAGGCAAAGTCTCTGAGAGCCACAGATCATATACTAGATAACCAAATTTATATGTAAGTAATTATTGAGATATTTCTTGGACTCTTTAACTACAAATTATTAAGCTCTATCTATGCACAGTGGGAAGATATTATTACATTGTAAGATCTATCCCATAATAAATACTTAAAATAGGTAAGGATGCTTGCTTGCAGTTTACTGGAGTTAAAGATGCTGCAACTCACATACTAGGAATGCCTTTATAGACTCTAGGACAACCCACCTTTTAGTAATCGATGGGTTTAAGTTTATCTGGTTATATGTATCTTCCTTCCTTCAGTCCTTATAGATGGCTGATCAGGACTAGTAAGTCCCCCTTTAGCCACGGAACAACATGGAATGAAATGAGCCATATGAATAGCAACCCTAATAACCTGGTTTCATGTTGCTATGTTCAATGCAGTGGAACCAACCAGACAGCTATGTTTATGGTCTTCCAGAAATTAAAGTCAATGAACGACACTTGAATGTGAACTGAGAAATTGTCATTGTAATTCTAGATCCCTAAATAAGAGGAAAGAAGCTAGAAGTGAAAATAGAAACAGCAGGCCAATATGATCAGATTAATTGTTGAATAAAAGATTAATAAAATATATTTTATTGAAGCTATTAGGAGGGATAGAAATTAGCTTTAGAAATCAAATACAACAGAACTTATATACATATGTATTGTTATCCGAGGCAATCAGGTTGTGAATTAGGTACCTGTTTCAATACTGCTTTAATTATTCAACAGATTTTTAGAATATCTCTGTGGGAATTGCTTTTAGATCCATTTTATAATGCCAGGCTACCTTAGTAGCCTGAGAGAGCTAATTAGTTCGAGGTAAAATGAATGACATCTAAGCTTCTAATTTTTTTAACTCAATTCAGACTATTATAAGTAACTTAATGACTTAAAACCTTAATCCTTGATAGTCTATATATTTATATATGAGCTTATTTTTTAATGTAATAATTGTCTCATTTCTATTTAATAATTTATCACCTTTAGAAAAAATGTGCAGTTTAAAATCCTCTCATGTGAACCAATCTTAAAGATTTAAATGTATACTTTTTTTTAGGACATGGATTTCGTACGCTTTATCATCAACTGCTTTAAGGTTTATTACCCTAAATACCTCTGTAAGTAATTTATTCCTTTAAAAAGTATGAAACGTAGAAACTGTAAACAATGTGTAAGAATTGTATATTATAGACTTTAATAGCCGAAACATTTGTCTTCTGAAGAAGAGCTTGAATGTGTTCATGCAAGTTTAAGCTCATATTGTACTAGGTACAGGGGGAATTTTTCATAAATAATCATTGTCCTTTACAGTTAGTTTTAAGAGTTTAAGTTCTAAACTGTACATGTGGCATCCTGTAACACACATACATACACACATAGGAACATAAAAACATACACTTATTTCCAAGATTATCTCATGTTTAGTAATCTTCAATTGAGAAATTCCTTTAAATTATTATATAGAACTTGCTACATACAGGAAACTGATAAGCAATATTGATCAAGTGGACTATGATAAGCAGTACTCATACATACAGTACATTATGTTACTAATTGATATTTACCAATTGTCGTTGAGAAAACACTTGACTAGAGTGGACTGTGTTTGAATCTGACATTTGGAGTTTGTTTTTCATTGTGATTTTTCCATTAATTACCTGAATTGAGGAACTCCTAAATCTTGCTCATTTTGGATTTATTGGATTTGTATGATGGTTTTCCCCTGGAGAAATGAAGATGCCTTCCCACATATGTAGTCAAATATTTTTAACTTCAATGGGTTGAATGTGAAGACAACAGAGAGGCAACAGGGACATCAGAAAATAGAAACTTGCAGGTCTGCCTGGGCACACCCTGGCAAATGCCACAGATTGGGTTTTTTAGGACTTACATTTAGATCAGCATTTTTTCTAAGTCAGGTAAAATTGAGATCACTTTAGTGGTACTAAGTCATCATGAATTTTTTTCATCTTTCAGCAAAAATAGTGATCTTCGATATGCCTTGGATAATGAACGGTGAGTATATTATTTATACTTTCTAAAACAAAATGTCTGATTTCCTTTTTTCTTTGACAGTTTAGCCATATTTCTATGATTGTTTAAAAGTCTATATTTTGGTTGATGTATACTCTTAAGGGGCTAGAGCTAGAACACTCAAAGGCAGTTCTTAAGCAAACTGGGCTAGCATTCTACCTCTGGGGACACCCACTGGTCTTCTCTAAAAATAGCCTCGGGTCGTTCAACCACTCAGGTAAAACTATCATCAGAAGCCTCAATTTGTCCCCCACAGATGGGGTAATTCCAAGAACACAGGCCTTGGCTACGTTTTCTCATGAGCTCCAGGTGTTGAGGAGGAAGGTGGAATGGATCAGAAGTTTACTGCAAATCTCTGTAGTCTCATAGCCCTCATGACAGTTATGTAATAAGTGGGACCTCAGTTCTTGAACTGAATTCATTCCAGAAAGCTGTTCAAGAAGCGATTTGTTCGAAAACTGGATCATTTTTTCCCATTAGAAATACTGTATCAGCACAAAAGGGTTGTTGGGCCGAGAACTGAAGTTTTGTTGGACAACCAAGACATTTTTTTCTGTGAACAGTTTGGTCGAGAATCAAATTGTTTGAGATGGAAGACATCTGACAACTGAGTTTTAACTGTATATTTTTTGACAAAAAGTTTTTAAACTATTGAAAAACACTAGTAATCAAAAAACTTATCACAAAGAGAAGCCTAGGACAAAATGATTTCACTGGTAAATTCTACCAAACATATAAAGAAGCAGCAACACAAATCCTTTGTAAATTCTTTCAAAAAAAAGAAAAATAGGGGAAAGAACAATTCCTAATTCATTTAATGAGCAAGTATGTCCCCAATAACACACATCACAGGACAGCTACAGACCAGTATCGCTTATGAATATAGGTGGACCAACCCTCAATAAAGTACTAACAAACTGACTCTAGCAACATAAAAACGATTATACACCATGACCAAGTGGGATTTGTCTCAGGAATGCAAAGTTGGTTCAACATAAGAAAATCAGTCAGTGTTATCCAATGTATTAATAGACTTAAAGAATAAAAACACATCACCTCAATAAACACAGAAAAAGCATATGAAAAAATTCAGTACAGTCTCATGATAAACACACTCAAAGAAACTAGGATGAGAAAGCACAGATAGTCGAAACAGTTGTGAAGTTAGGGGGACCACGGTAGCCCACACAAGACTACTACCCTCACTTCCGACACCAACTGGAAGTCCAGTTGGTTCCGAGGACCACTCTCACTCAGGTTTACTAGAATGACTTACAGAATTCACTGAAAGCTCTCATACTCACAGTTACAGTTTGTTACAGGGAAAGGATTCAGATTAAAATTAGCCAAGGGAAGAAAAACACAGCAGAATTCAGGTAATTACCTAATGTGGAGCAAGTTAATTGTCCAGCATCAGTATGTGGCAGCACCCATTGAGTATTGCCAACCAGGGGCGATCACCCAAACCATGGTGTTCGCAGTTTTTATTGGGTTTCATTACATAGTCCCTACTGATTTACCACAAAGCATATCTCAGTCTCCAGTTTCTAGGGGTCTGCTGATACCATGTAACGCAAAGCCCCACCCTGAGTCCTATTGTTCCAGTGTGACCCGAGTGTCCCGGACAAAGACAGACACTCCTGACAGGCATGCAGATTCTCTCCCAGCAGCTGAAGACAGAGGCCAAACATTTCTTTGAAAGAGGTTAATTCTTCACTACACGGAAAAGAACTTCCTCAGCCTGATAAAAGGCATCTTTGTAAAATGTGCATTTATGAAATTCCACAGCTAACATGGAGTAATACTAACTATATTTGCAGGTGACATAGTCGTCTATATGCAAAATTTTAAGGAATACAAACACACAAAAAACTTAGAATAAACGGGTTCTCCAAAGTGGCAGGATACGAAGTCAATACAGAAAATCAATTGTATTTGTATATGCTCACAATGAATAATCCAAAAGTGAAATTAAGACAACAATTCCATTTATAATACTATCACAAACAATGAAATATTAGAAATAAAATTAAAAGTAGTTCAAGACTTAAACACTGAAAAATACAGAACGCCATTGAAGGATATTCAAGATTTAGGTAAATAGGTATCTCTTATTCAGGGATTGGACGACCTAATATTTTTAAGATGACAGTACTTTCTGAATTGATCTACATATTCAATGCAGCCCCTGTCAGAATTCCAGCTGGCTTGTTTTTTTCTTTTACAGAAATTGACAAGCTTGTCCTTAAAATTGATAAAGAAATGCAAGGGATCCAGAGTAGTAAAAATAATCTTGAAAAAGAACAATGAAATTGGAGTACTCACGCTTCTTGATTTCAGACCTCACTACAAAGCTATAGTAATTACGATGTTGTGATACAGACATAAAGATACATAAATAAAATAGAATTAAGAGTCCAAAAAGACACTCCATTACATTTATGGTTAATTGATTTTTGACAGTGGTGCCAAAACAATTCGGTGGAGGAAGAATGGTCTTTTTAATAATACTGGAGCAACTGAACATTTGCATCAAGAGAATGAAGTTGGACCTCCTGTCATATACAAAAATTAACTCAAATATTGGGGTTAAAACTATAAAACTCTTATAATAAAGCATAGGAGTAAATCTTTGTGACCTTAGTTTAGGCAGTGGTTTCTTAGATTTGACACCAAAAAAAAAACAAAAAAAAAAAAAAAACCACAATTGACAAAAGGAAAAAAAAATAGATACATTTTGGACTTGATTAAAATTTAAAACTTTTGTGCTCCAAATAATACCATCAAGAAGGTGAAAAGACAGCTCTCAGAATGAAATAAAATCTTTACAGATCATATATCTGATAAGGGACTTGTGTCTACAATGTATAAATAACTTATATAACAGTAAAAAGACAAGTGGCCCCATTAAAAAGGAGGAAAGATTTGAATAGACATTTTTCCAAAGAAGATCCGCAAATGGCAATGAGCACACGACAAGATGCTCAACATGAGTCGTTAAAGAAATTCAAGTCAAAACCAAATAAGATAATACTTCACACCCACTAGGATGGCTATAATCAAAGAGTAACAAGAGTTGACAAGGATGTGGGAAAATTGGAACACTCATACATTGCTGGTGAGAATGTAAAATGGCAGTTCCTCAAAAAGTTAAACATAAAATTACCATATGACCCAGCAATTCCAGGTATATTCTCAACAGAAATTAAAACACATGTCCACACAAAAACTTGTACACAAACGTTTGTAGCAGCATTATAATAGTGAAAAGTGGAAGCCACCCAAATGTTCATTAGTTGACGAATGGATAAACAAATGTTACATAGCCATAAAATGGGAAGTTATTCAGCCATGAAAAGGAAATAAATACTAATACATGTTATATCATGGACGAACCTTGAAAACGTGCTGAGTGAACCAAACCAGTAGAGAGAAAAAATGATTGTATGATTCTGTTAATTTGAAATGTCCGAAATAGGCAAATCCATAAAGACAGAAAGTAGATTCGTGGCTGCCACGGAATGGGAAAAGAGAGGACACAGAGAGGTTGCTAGTAAGTGAGAGTTTCTTTTTGGTGTGACAAAATGTTCTAAAATTAGACAGTGGTGATGATTGTACAGCTCTGAATATGCTAAAAATCATTGATATGTACACTTTAAAAGGGTAAATTTAATGGTATGTAAATTGAATCTCAATAAAACTTTTAAAAGACTTAGCACTTTAGATGATTCAGGTAGCATAACTTCAAACGTGTCCGCTCAGACTTTTTAACTTGAAATTAATGAAAATGTAAATGTTATGTGAAAAATTTTTATGCATAATTAGCCGAAGTAAAAATGCTACTATTCAGTGTTTATTATGCTATTCTATTTCTTGTTTTTTTTTTTTTTTTGAGGCTTTTACAAATTCAATGCAGGCAGATTCTGTAAATTCCTCACAATTACATAAAAGCGCAGGGCTTTGGAGAAAGTCAAGAGAAGTTTACGGTCAGGATAAAAGTCTGGATCCAGCCCTCACCCGTAATGAGAAGGCTTACTTCCTTCTCTTTTTGACTTCCCATTTCAGAAGGGTTTGCAGGCTACGGGTTTATCAGAATCATAAGGCAAATGACTCTTCCCATATATTGTGCAGTTATTTCCTGAATCACAATACTGTGTGATTCAGTGTCTGGAAATCTTAGTAGTTGAGATCATTAATGGGTTTGTGCAGAGGCCAAAACCCTAATAAGTTTCTTAGAGAACATTAGGGTAATTTAATCTTCCCACATCTTCGTGGAACATTTGAAACCTGTAAGGGACAGTCACAGTGTAAACGCCTGTAGAAATTAGGAATGGTAAGTATCATGCCATGGAAAGATACCTATTAACAAATTTTAGCCCAAACTGAAGACCTGAGTTAGTACCAACAATAAGTTAATTGAGAAAGAATGAAAAGAATTTAATAAAGTGACTTTTTTTTTTCTTCAGCTGCTTTCAAAATTGTGAAATCCTGGCTTGGTCCAGAAGCAGTGAGTTTGTTGAAGTTTACAAGTAAAAATGAAGTACAAGACTATGTCAGTGCAGAATACCTGCCTCCCCACATGGGTGGAACTGTAAGTATAGTACTTGAAACTTGTTTCTAAAATAAGACTGGGTCATGGCACATCAGGCTGTATTCTTTCCTCAGGGAAAAGGGGAAAGCCGTGTCACAACATGCAAGGAAAGATCATAGATTCCCCAAAATAGCAAGCAGTGTTACCTTTTCTACGTTTTCAAGTTGTTAGATTGCTATTTTTGAAAGGTTCTAAACTGAAAAGTATTCAGTATTCAGAAACAAGTATGTAGTAAATCTACTGCTATCCCAGCCACTCTGTTCCCCTCCCCAGTTCCATTTCTTAATATTTCTTTCCAGGGATCTATTGCCTATATAAGCAAATACAGTGTATATGTAATTTCCTTCTTGCCATCTCTTTAACAAGTAGTGTTTATACACTTGTGAATCCTGCTTTTTTTCTTTACAACATGTCTCGGGAGATCATTCCAAGTCAATATGTGACAAGAAGTCTTATTCTTATTCCTGGCTGCATAGTATTCCAGTGTCTAGAGATGAACCATAAATTATTTCATTAATAACCATTAGGTATTTAGATTCTTTTTGATATGACTTTAGTTTGCTTCCAGTTGTTTATTATTGAACAATCTTTTTTTAAAAGATATATTATCAAGAGTTTTAGAAGTGATTTTACTACTTACAAATAAGAGTAGGTATGTGTTAAATTCTTAATACTGTATAACAGTGACACATATTGTGATAATGACTATAAATTGTGAAACCTATATAATTGGTATGCTTTGAGTTAACTTGATTGATAATATTTTTATTTGATTTTTATAATCTACTTTGTGTATTGCCTTCCTGGCAAAATTGTATTCAGCCAGAACCAAGGAGATAGCGAGATGAAAATTTCTAGTATGTTCTTTGTTTTCTTTGATTAAAAAAAACTTGACCTAATTTTTAATTTGAAGTTTGCTGCTTTCCTATTCTTAAACTTTATATTTCATATTTTAACCTAGCAAAACCAGTATATGGTTCATTTCAAGTACTACCCTTAGTTAAAATGGTGATTTGATTGATTTGTCATTTTTATAGTTTTCCCACAGAATTGTTTTATCTTAAAATTGATAGCATTTAGGAAAATTTATGTTCATCTTTAGAGGTAGAAAAGGTTATTTTTCCCTTCTCTGATGTAAGTGGCATATTTCTTCAGGGTTGTAGTTAAAATTGTAGTTAGGACTGCTGTTTTTTCACATTTTTTTGTTTGTTTTCCAAAAGTAGTACATACACCTGATTTTTTTTTAAAACAGCAAATACCAAAGACTGAAATGTATACCAGTACAGAGAAAAGCACATCTCCCTCCCCAGGTTACTACTGCCCACTGCTGCTGCCCAGAGGCTGGACTATTTCCAAGTTTCCTCTCCTTCTGGAGATAGTGTTCCATTATACTATTTTACACCATGGTCACATATATATAGGCTGTTGTGTTTTTTTACATCATTTTATTTTTAGTTTAAACCATACTGATTCACAGAGATCAGCCCGATTCATTAAGCCATTGCAGGGCATTCCATTGTGTGGTTATAACATAACTTATCTAATCAGTCCTCTTTTTTTATATATGTTTTATTGATTATGCTGTTACAGTTGTCCCAATTTCTTTTCCCTTTGTTCCCCTCCTTCCAGCTGTCCCCCCACCTTAGTCCATGCCCATTGGTTGTGCATATAGTTCTTCTCGACATCTTCCTGTCTACTCCACTCCCTCCTCCTATGCTTCTTAATTCCTGTACCATCTCCCTCCCTTTCCCCCCTCCCTCCTCTATGTTGACCTCCCCCCAGCATGTTCCCCATACCTATAATTCTTTTCCCACTCTCGTTGCCTACTTAGTTTGCCTTTGTTTCGGTTCCCTAGCTTCTGTAGTTGGTTGTTGTGATACAGTTTTCATTTTAATGTTCATAATTTTGATCCTCCTTCTCCTAAACAAGTCCCTTTAATATTTCACATAATAGTGGTTTGGATCTGATGAACTCCTTCAGTTTTACTTTGTCCTGGAAGCACTTTCTCTGCCCTTCTATTCTGAATGACAGCTTCGCTGGATAGAGTAATCATGGCTGTAGGTTTTTGCTTTTCATTACTTGGAATATTTCTTGCCAGTCCCTTCTTGCCTGCAGAGTTTCCTTTGAGAAATCAGCTGATAGTCTTATTGGGACCCCTTTGTACATAATTCTCTTCTTCTCTCTTGCTGCTTTTAAGATTCTCTCTTTATCCTTAATTTTTGACATTTTGATTATAATGTGTCTTGGTGTGGTTCTCCCTGGGTCCAGTATTTTTTGGAACTCTCTGTGCTTCCTGGACCTGTAAATCTATTTTCTTCCCGAAGTTAAGGAAATTCTACTTCATTCTTTTTTCACATAATTTTTCAATTTCTAGTTCTTCTTCTTCACCTGGCAACCTTATGATTCGGATGCTTGTTCTCTTATAGCTGTCCCAGAGGTTTCTGAGCCTCTCCTCATTTTCCTCACTTTTCGTTTCCTCTTTCTGTACTGGTTGACTGTTTGTTCCTTCCCTATGTTCCGATTTGTTGATTTGATCCCTGGTTTTCCTTCCCTCACCACTAGTTTCGTATGTGTTTTTGTTCATTTCAGCAGGACTAGCCTTCTTCATTCCTTCCCCGTCTTGTTTAAGATCTGCTGTCAGGTCTGTAAGCATTCTTATAACCAAAGCCCTGAACTGAGCCTCAGAAAGATTTCCTATCTGCTGGTCCGTTAGATCATATATTTTCTGTCTGGTCAGCTACATGATTGGGATCTCTATCATGATCTGTGCCATCCTGACAGTTTTGTGTTTACCTTTCCTTCCTGGGCAGGGCTGTCACACCTACGCAATAGGGGGCGGAGCCCCGTGCACTTGTCACTACCAGGCGACCCTTCTCACTACGCTGTGGGACTTTGTGTGGGGGTGGGGGTCCAAGATGGATTCCTGCCGTTCACTCTCCGCTGAGAGACTGGGAGCCTCCTCCTCCATCCCCACGCCCTCTGGGCCTCACAGTTCGAGGCAATGGGGTCTGCCTTCCCCGGCATTGGAATCGCAAGTTGACAGGTTTGGTCTGCAGCTGGGGGTGCTCCCCAGGCGCTTCTCGCCTCCCCTTAAATACAAGTGTCTGTGCTTACCGCTGTCCTGCCACTGTCGCTGCAGCTGCTGCCACCAGCACAGCTTGACTTCTCTGCCCTGGCATCGCCCCTCCTACACGTCTGGATGAGCACCACTGGTTTATAACTTCATATGTTGGACTTCCATGTAGCTTTATTTTCTGGAACTTCTGGTTATTTCTGGTTTTGCGGTAGTTGTAGTCCTTCTTAGTTGTGGAGGGAGACGGAGCATGTCAGTCTAGGCCTCCATCTTGGCCATAAGTTCAGTTGTCTTTTGAAGGTACGTTACTGATTTTCTAACCTTTGGCCATTACTAATAGCACTGCAGTGATTATCCTTGTAAATAACTCTTGGTACGCGGGTGCACCAGTATTTGTCTAGAAATAAAATCATTAGGGCAGTGGGTATATTTGGTGTTTTAATTTTGATAACTGTCATACATTTCCCTCTTAAAGAGATTGTGTCCATTTATGAATAACGTGTGAGGATGCTTGAACCACATTCTTGCCAACACCGTGCATTCTAATTTTTGCCAATCTCAGCTGAAAAATGTCATTATGGTTTTAATTCGCATTTCTTTCATTGTAAGTGATGCTGAGCATGTTTTAATGATTTAAAAGGCAGTCTTCATTCTTTCTCAGTGAACTGTATCATTCCTTTACTCCTTGTTCTATTTGGTTATTTTCTTGTTGATTTGTATATATTAACAAAAGCTGTCTTTTGTTTCTGATATATGTGGTGCATGTTTTCCCAGTTTGTGGCCTTTTTAGAAAAATTATTGTAGCGTGCCCAACTTTTATCAATAATTGCATGCCTTCTAGGTTTTGTGCTATGCTTAGAAAGGTTACCCCTGCTTACATTTTTTTAAATCCTCCTGTGTGTTGTTCTGGAGTTTATATGGTTTTAAAAAATACATACACACATTTGCAGACACACTTAAAAACTTTCATTCATCTGGAATTCTTTTTGGTGTAAAGAGTGAGCTAAAGATCCAGCTTGGTTGTTGTACAAATGGCTGGCCAGTTGTCCCACACCACTGATTACTTTTTCCCTTTCTGGTTTGGTTTAAATCTCACTGTCTAATTCAGTCTGTGTCCTTGGCCAAAAAGGAATGGATTTCAACTTCACTGAGACACTTATTCTTCTACCCACCCTTCAGCAGGCTGACCCTAAATGCTTTTCTTCTAGGATCCTTTCAAGTATAGCTACCCACCACTAGTAGATGACGACTTTCAGACGCCCTTGTGTGAGAACGGGCCTATTGCCAGTGAGGATGAAGCTTCGAGTAAGGAAGACATAGAAAGTGACAGCAAAGAAACCTTGGAAACAATTGCTAGTGAACAAACAGCTCATCTGAAAAAGGTACTTTTAAAAATAAAATGAAATTGAGTCACAATCTGTGGTCTAGCCTCAATTCCAATTAATAGCTTGCTATGTGATTCAGGGTAATTCACTTAACTTTCTGTCCTTCTACAGCTTTGTATGTGAAAAGAAAGAAGGATCAGACAGGTTGATTCCATGCTTTTGTATAAAAATTGGCAAAATGCACCTGGAAGGAATTGTTTTTCTGAAATGTTTCTATTTATCTGAAATAAGTCATTAAAACTTTACCTTGATCTGCTTCCTCTCTTTGTTTCATATTTTAAAAAGCACTTAGTTGTCATGTTATAATCAGGGGCTTGAGAGAAAAATACATTATAATTTAGAACAAATTTAAAGACTCCTAAGGGAAGAGCCATATTGTATTTTCCACAGTGACATTTATAGTAGGCATTCAATTATATGTTAATGTAATGTTAATACATATTAAATACACAATTTAGATATAGTAAAGCTATGTTAAATATTATAATTTGGATTGAATCAATATAATGTTTACTTTTTGACCTAGTGACCTGCCCAACCATCAAGTGTGAAACTAAATTTCTTCATCTTTTCTTTCTTCATAATTTTTTTATCTTTAGGTGAACCTAACTGAACCTACTTCCAAAGCAGAAGAAAATGAGAAAGTTGATTCCAAGATGAAAGCTTGCAAGAAACCATTGAGTATGTTTAAAGGGCCCTTACTACACATCAGGTAATAGTGGAAGATTTTATTAGCTATGCTTTTATAACCTGTTTTGATCATCTTGAGGAAGCTGCAAAGTAAGAAAACTTCTATACTGTTTTTGAAACTGGGGAAATACAAAATAAAGGGTTATCTGAAGACTCACCTTGGTTTCTAGACATCGTGGATGTTTTTAGCTACCTTTTTGTTATTTATTCTGTTGAGTGTGTTTAAAAGGCCCTCATATCATATCAGGTAATAAAAGTGAATATTCATATATTAACAATAAATCTAAATGACATGCATTTTTCTCACTTTATTGATACTGTTAGACTTGCACAAGTTTAAAGACGCCAGAAACAATATTGAAATGTAGGTATTTATTAATTTGACCTCCCCAAAGCTAAAGCTGAACCAGAAAAATAGGTTTGTTTATTTTCTTACTGAAGCCAAATTTCAGCCCATGTGTTATTTTTGTTTCTAGGTTATATAGTCCAAAAGATTCAGGACTGTTTCTTTATCATTATGTAAAGACCTCTTTCTTACTAATGATGCTTTTGGTTGGTAAATCTTATTTAGCCTTATGTTAATATTGCTATCGCGTCTCTCTTTAACGATGACCTGATGTATCATTTCCTTATGCCTTCGCTTGAAACCTTCTGTTATGAACAAGACAGCCAGAGTTTTAAAAACAATCTGAGCTTCTCTAATTGACAAGATTAATTTTTGTCCATGTTTTGGTTACTGTTATATTTGGGTTTGTCATGTCTGTGTGTGCTTGTGTGTACGTGTATGTGTGAGAGAAGAGAAGGAGAGAAAGAAACAAGTGCACATGCATGTTGTTTTCCATGGTTTTTTTCTTTGCCATTTCTCCTCTTTGGCATTAATTTCCCATTTTCCCTCACCTGGTTTGGAAGTTACACGCTCTGTTTTTTCACTGGAGGCCTGTCAGAAACATAGGTATGGCCGGAAGAGCTTGGTAGGGAGAAAGTCCAAGTGGAACCTGGGGCTCTGCCATTCTCTGTCTCTGCCTCAGCAAAGTCACAGCACTTCTACACATGGCCGAGGACCCACCCCGTGTCTGCCTCCCCAGAGCTTCTCACAATTTCTGTGCTGGTTACCGAGAGCAGTTCCGAGGTCCCAAACCATCCTGTCGTTTCCGTGGCGTATTTCAGATAGAGTCCGAAAAGGAAACCAGCGATCCTGCTCACTTACTGTCTTGTCCAAAGCTGGGCAACGCCCTACGGGGAGAGCACGTCCTTAAAAATGTATGTTCTCTAGGTGAATAACCATCTCTGATAAGAGCACATTCCAGAGCCATATGACGAATTCACCTTTTTATGGAAAATAAACGCACTCTCCTTTCCATTGTTTGGAGGCACCTGATGGAATTTGGCCAATGTAACTAAACTATACAAACTTTGCTGAAGTCTTTTTGTTTTCATTTTAGGTCACGGGCGTGACAGTGGCCACGAATAGTAAAATTTGGAAATTTGAGGCTCTGACTTTACTGTTTGACAAGTTCTTCCTGCAGTTCTCACCCCAGATTTTATTTATTTTTCTTCTCCCCTATTACACAGAAAAAGCCTGTATTAGAAAGAAATATTTGATTCTCTTGCTTGAATACATCTCTAATAATCTTTCTTTTTAAGTTATGCTCTTCTGTTAGTGTATTAAAATATTCCCCACTCTAATCTGTTTGTAATTAGAGGAAGGTGAAGCAGAAATTCCATCTTTGCTTTGATTATTATCTGTAACCTTCGAAAGAGTTTAAGTAAATGCACCTTAAGTTGGAGCTGATTATGGGACTAATTCATAATCTTCCTAATTCTCTCTGTTCCCTCCTGTTTTGCTTTTGATCTTGGCAAAAACATAAGACTTTTTAAATAGCATGCATTGAATCAGTAAGATTAAAATACAAAATAAATTAGCTAATTATTCTCTAACCTTGTCTTTTTTTTTTAATAAAATCTCTTTATACAAATGTGCACAAAATATTAACGAGATGTTTTCCTTTAAGCTAGATTAGATTGTCACTTCTGAGCAATACAAATGCCTTGTGTTTTTTGTCATCACTTAGCCCAGCGGAAGAACTGTATTTTGGAAATACAGAATCTGGAGAGAAGAAAACTTTAATAGTGTTGACAAATGTAACTAAAAACGTAGTGGCATTTAAGGTAAATTTCTGAAAGATGGGATAAATTATGTGAAGATTTGACATGGGAAATGATCTTAGACATTTTAATTGAAAGATTGATCATTGTGAACTTGCACAGTGGTTTTATTTATAATCTTTTCAGGCATGTTATATTGCCTTCTAGTTGTAACTATATGGCACGGCTTATCTGAAATTTTTCCTGGGATCTGCATTTTAATATTTTATTTGTAGTAATAGGCTAATGCGCAAATTAATCCCAGGGTTTTAACATTTGTTGTAAATAAAAAACCCCAAGGAAAATCACTCTTCATTATATGAATAATTCTTAGTAACAGTGTAAAATAAAGCTGTAAAATTAAATGTGCATTTTCTTCTAAGTGTAGTATATTCAGGAGTACTAGTTTATACTGGATACTGGCCTGACACTGAGCATTACGTGTAACAAGACTGGGGCCACCACCACCCCATATTGTGGGTATCACATCCTAATTCATCTATTAAATTTAAATCTGACCACTAGAATGTCTGGATGCCCTTGATTATCTGTTGTTTTTTAAATTTCTGAACACTGTTGTAACGTGCATTCACTTTTTTGAATTTGTGTTATTGTATTCAGGTGATTAGCAGATGAATATTTAACAGTATTTATTTTATTTAAGAGGAAGGCTAAGTGACAATTGGACATGAAAGATGAGTCAATCTTTTTTAAATAGCTTGAGATACTTTTTTCCTAGTGGTGGGGAAAGATATATTCTATGCTTAATCCCCAAAGCTTATTTTGTAAATTTTGGTTATTATTAATGCTAAGTTTGTTAAAAGTCCTTGTTAAGCCATTTCCCCCCCAAAAAAGCATAAAGGTTATTATGTGACTGCTGTGTTTATAAACAGGTGAGAACAACCGCTCCGGAAAAATACAGAGTCAAGCCCAGCAACAGCTGCTGTGACCCTGGGGCCTCCGTTGATATCGTGGTGTCTCCCCACGGAGGTAAGTTGTCACGTGATAGCCGCAATGGAGGCAGCTGTTTTCCCACGTGTGAAGTGAGTTGGGCAAACGGGTCTCTAAAGTCCCTCCCAGCATTAAAGGATTTTAATTGTTTTCGAATGAGTAAAATTGTTTCAGCTGATGCCAGTTGAATTTCAAAAAGGAAGTCCTCATTTTTAGAACGCTTTTTTTTTTAAGGTAGTTCCATATCCTTATGTTTCCTTAATTTTTTCCTAGAATAATGCCTTAAGCCACATAGCTAATCCTTTGTAAAGATTCCTGTTTATATAACGAGCTGCCCTTTTGGAATGCAGGTTTAACAGTCTCTGCCCAAGACCGGTTTCTGATCATGGCTGCAGAAATGGAACAGTCATCTGGCACGGGCCCAGCAGAATTGACTCAGTTCTGGAAAGAAGTCCCCAGAAATAAAGTGATGGAGCACAGGTATGGACGGTTTGTACTCACAGGCCTTCTGACGTGGTGGGAAGACCCAGAAAGGCAGATGTGCTGACATGGGCAAGGCAGGCGTGCCTTCCTCTTGGAGTTCGGCAGACGGAGGCCCCTAACGTGGGGCCGTTCTGTGAGGCTGTGGGAGTGTCCACGTGAACGAGACCCGGAGTTTCTCAGGATGATTGCTAACAGCAGACATTCACTTTTAGGCCAGTGCAAGAATCTGGATGTGTCAAAACCCAGATCTTGTCTGGTAACTGCAGTATAATCATGGCTGGGAAGAGTATGATTCGGCAGCCAATCAAGGTCCCTGTGAGTAGGGACTGAGTGACCACTGGTCTTTTTCACTCTTCTCTAAACTTGGTAGATACCGTGTGGAAGTGGAGGTGAAGAGAGCCCTGTCATTTCATCTTGCTATGGAAGTCCCTAAGCCTAGGGACTTCACCATATTCCTTTGTTCCTCCTTTCAGTTTGGTCTTTCCATAGACACCAATGAGACAGTTGTTCAGGATGAGTGCTGTCTAAAAAAATGTTCAGACATAGAAGGTTTTCCAGTTCAAAGGATCTATCTATCACCTGGCCATTGATGAGTGGGCTCTTACATTAATCTCAATAGCAACTCAAACCAATAAGCCTTTTTATGGCTTAAACATGGATGCAGTAGGTATCCCAAAAGAGGGCTTAAAAAATGCAGTCCCTCACAAGAGCAAAACGTTCACTCCTAGAGTCAGCATAAGAAAGGAAGCTTCCACCGTCTCGGGCAGTAAAAATAGTACAGTGCAAACGTGTCTCCAGTTTCCCCCGAGAACGAGAGATGCCTCCAATCACACACACCCTAATCTGACACCAGGCCAGTGCTTACTGGAATGGGACTTTTCCAGCACTTCCAAGGCCATGAAGGGTGAAACAGCAAAGGCCCCTTACGGACTGTGATCGCTTATGACACACTCCCATGGGAGCTGGCACAGTCAGACAAAAAGAAAGCTTCTTGTCACTCCATGTCTTGGATCTCCAAGCTATTCAGCTGCTTGCCAGATGCATGTTATCTCTCCAGAGAAAATAGCCTTACTGGTCACAAAGCGAAGCTCTCAAGACACAGAACTAGACCAAAGGAAAACTTCCTTGTGCCTATGGTTCTTCTCCTTCTAAGAAATGAAAACAGTGACCATCTCTGGGAAGATAAGGGACCAATATAAAACAAGAGCACTCAGCAAAATCTCTACCAAAATCACTATATCCAAGCAACTAGTTCACACAAATATTTCTCCTTCTAATCTAAATTTGAAAGGAGGGGACAAGGACCTTCCCCTCTCAGCCTGGCATTAGAGTTACGTCTGGGAGAGCAGATTTTGCTAAGAATTCTCACCCCTTCACCAGCTTCTGCCAGTTTTCCAGGATCCAGCCTGCAGGCTCCCAAGCAAGTGTGGTGTCGCAGCAGGTCCCATAGTGGGTCACCAAATTTCAGGGAAGGAAAAATAATTTTGCTTTGCCCTTCTAGGTTGTTGGCTGAGCGTCCTCCCTGCCAGTCAAAGACAGGTAACAGGAGAAAAACAGAAGTTTAATACCATGTATATCCTATATCATGGAAGGGACCCAAAAAAACTATAACTCCCCCAAATGGCCCAAGCCACCACCTTAAATACCATCTCCAGCTAAAGAAAAAAGATGATGTTGGGGTGAAGGAGCCAGTTATTAGAGGTTATTAGACTTAGCTCAGTGCCTTCTCCATTGATAAGAGTTTCTAGAGATTTAGTCGTCATCTTTCTGGTACAGAGAGGGAGACAGCCTTAAAAATGGAGATTTTCCATATAAATGTTAACTCTTACAAAAGGGTAACTTCTTGGTTTTCAGAGCTTTTCCACTGTCTGCTGTTTCTTTTAAAAAAAAAGGCAAAAACAAAAACAAAACAGCTCAAAATATGCTAAACAGACATATTTTGAGGTGGCAAATCTTGTCCACGTCCAAGATAAAAATACGCGCTGAGCTGCTACTTCAGGTGAGTCGGGAGAAGAATGAGTATGTTCACCTGTGTTACATATACTCCTTGTGGGTTTTTTTCATTCTGTATTTTACCTTCCTTTTTAAAAATGTTAAGGAGTTGTGTTTCCTTTGCATTTTCCTAGGTTAAGATGCCACATTGTTGAGAGCAGTAAACCAACCAGTCTTACATTGAAAGACGGCGCTTTTAACATGTCAGATAAAACCAGTGAAGATATGTGTCTACAAGTAAGTGCTCCTTCTTCCCAACTAATACGGTGTTGCTAATGCGAACCCACATTAGGGACCTCTTTCTTCCCACTGACACGAGGACAGCCGTTGTCATAGACACAACAGAAGCGCTCTCTTCTCTGTGAAGGGAAGCCAAGTCAGAAACGGTAAGCTGCCGGTTACTTTGGGCAACCTACTCACGTTTGCAAAACTGTGGCCATTTTAATTTGAATTAGGAACCATGTTGCAGAGCGCATGGTGCTCTGGGAAACAGTCAAAGAATGCGATCTCGTGGAAAAGGTACCACGTGCATTTAAATTCCCAAAAGACTGGAGGGCGGAAGGCTCTCCTGTGAGTAGCTGGTTTCCATACGTCCAGGAAGTGATTGCTTTGCTCCTTTCTCAGCTAGAAATTAGATCTTTTCAAAATGAGAGTAAGCAGATAACAATGCGTCTGTTCACCAAGGGAATCTTAATTCTCATTGCATTTCTAGCCACCAGCCTTCAGAGTAGACGGTCCCCGTCCTGTAAACGTTTGCATTTCTAATATTCCTGTTTGTCATTCATATGATTGATGGACCGTTTATTGACAGAACTCTCTCATCCTTTTCTCCCTGTTTAGCTCAATCGTTTAATAGAAAGCAATAGGAAGCTGGAAGACCAAGTTCAGCGCTGTATCTGGTTCCAGCAGCTGCTGCTTTCCTTAACAGTGCTCTCGCTTGCTTTTGTCGTCTCTTTCTTCTATTTGCTGTCCGGCTAAAGAAGCGGCGCTCAGTAGGAAACGCGGCTCTTTCATCCGGTAGTTAGAAAACGTAAGACCCAGAACTTCACCATGCTGCTAACAGTGTCACAAAGCTGTGCTTCCTAAAAGGAGATGGGCGACATTTGGGGGGGGGGGGGCAGATACACGTCTTGAAAGTAAGCTGTTAAAATAAACACTGAACAAATTGATAAGAGTATAGCTAGTTAATAAAGCAACTAAAGGCATATCCATGGCGTAAATGAGTCTCGGATTTCCTTTTGATTTGAATACTTTTAAAGCTTCACTTTTATCGCGTATATATATATATGTGTATATATCTATATATATACACATATATATTAGCAGACCTGAAAAGTATAACATGCTTTGTTGCAGCCAAAAGAAACAATGTAATCTGCTTTTTTATGACATTATTATAGCTGAGCCAACTTACTAGCTTTTCTATACTGTGTATATAGAACATGTATATTGGGGAAAAACATGCAGAGTAATTTCTGTAATCATGACTTTGTAATTTTGAGAATTACTTCCAGATACTAGTCAATAATCTTTTGGAATATAAAACTATTTAATGCCAAACAACCTTTCACCTTTGTTTCTTCTCTGTCTTCCTTAACAGCCTGCCTTTTATTCACCTAGGACTTTTTTATGAACACTCTCATTTAGATAGAATTCGGAAAACTTAGGTTTGGTTGGGTTTTCTTTGAATTTTGTTAGTGGTGTCCGAAGGGAAACCCTCTTCGGTCCCACTGTTCAGTCTTTTTCACACCATTTCATATTGCTCCCTATGTCTGGCCCCTGACCCGTTTGCTTCATTTATTTAAAGGCCTGATCATCCTCTGTCGCACTAGCTTCACTCTGTTTGCTTAAACGGAAGGGGTTAGAGAACAATTTTTGAAGTTCGTTTTTGTGGTACATAGCAGTATAATTCGTTTACATTTCAGTTCCTTGTTAAAGCCAGCCATGAAAAGGGAACTTGACAAAAGACTGGAGTATGTATAAGGATGAAAAAGAAAAAAGAAAAATCAAAACTCAAAAGTGTCAGTTCTCCATTTAAGAGGGAGAAATATAACTCGTGATTAATGGTAAAATCCTCAGACCAGGGCTAAGAGACTCGCCCACTGTCCCTGCCTTTGTCACAGTAATACCCGGGGTGGTTCCTAAAGTCCTAAAAAGAAACACCTTGCAGGAGCAGAGGCTACTGAATTAGTTTCTTCTCATGAACATGACCAGTTTCAGGCCATGCGGGTTCATGCATAAGCCTACTTTATATGAAAGGAAAGAAATAGTCTTCCTGTAAAATAAATGGGGAGTTTTGATTGAGCCATGTTTGGAGATTTCTTTTTTTATTCTGAATGTAGTGTTGGTAGCTTTCATCTGGAAAAGCTGATTCCAAAACTGAGTTAATCAGAAGAACCATATAAGAGTCCCTTGAACACTGGCCTAGGAAATCAAACCTTAAAAGGACACTGGTCTGATACGTTGTCTTAATTTGGGTTTTTCTGTTTCAGTTTGCCAACTCCAGCCGTGAAAGTGACTGCAGCCCACCCTAAGTACTATCCATAGTATCCCTCTGGGTTTGTGCACAGCGGTTTTCCATTAAACGTTAGATTCCTGGCTTTAATCTAATCTAATCCCAAAATGTATGCTTTTTGTTCCTCGGCCAATAAATGAGGGGAATAATTAGTCCAAATTGGAAATGTATTGTCCTAACAGTGTCCCTTTAATGTTTCATATAAAAATTTCATTGATTCACTAAAACAGTCTTCCCTAATGTCTGGTCAGTTGAATTTAATAACATCTTGTTAGTATTTGTGTGTCTCTTAAATGTGACTAAGCAAAATTACTGAAAATTTATTATAAGATCAAAGGCATCTAAGCTTTTCTACTTGTCTTGATTAATCACTATATTTACATTTGATTTTATTCTGTGTTCCTGTGATTTTATTTAATTACATTTGTATGATTATTTTTGGTACTCTATAATTACTTTATTTTGAATCATTTCATTGCTTTTTTATGACCAAATTACCAAGAACCAACATAATAGATTTAGATTGTTTTCGCTTGAGGATGGAAATTAATAGATTTTGCATGAAAACATTAATGAGATATCATTAGTTTGATCTGCAAGTAGCCTAAAAATGCAATCGCTGGTAAACCTAGCCTCAAATTTCATAAAAATAGCATAACTTTTTATATCTTGCCATTAATTTTGACTGGGTTTAATAGCACTTTATTGTATAATTGCAAAAACTATATTCCTACAATTGTTGTCAGTGTAATTTCTCTAATGTTCTGGTGCTTTTCATATATTTTCAGTATTTTTATTACTATATTGGTATTTTCTTTGTATAAATTGATCAAAAGAACATGTTTTCTATTTTAATAAGTTTTAGAAAAATAATTGCATTTATGAAATAAATATCAGGAAAAATCTCTGGTCTCTCATTGATAAAGCATCTTGAAACCAATATTTAGGTTCACTCTGACCTTTTAAAGATCACACTAATTTCTTTTGGACTTGGCTTTGCAGTTTTATAAAGGACAGCCTGCAAGCTTCCCAAGATTCAATTATGTTAGCAGGTGACCTGTCCTTAGTGTGACCCTTTTCCTGGCCCAGGTCAGGGTCTGAGTGCTATTCACTGAAGCTCTTATTTTCCTCAGACTTAGCATTGGCCTGTCATGCCTGGGGCCTCCATGGGGAAACCTATCACCAGAGTTGCCCTACAACCTGCCAGTGCCCACACCTGCCCCCACCCCCCCGCCCCCCTTCCTGCCTGGCCACCTGGGCACACGGGAAGCAGCCCCTCCCAGTGCGGAGGCCCTGGAGCACTGGGCATGCGCATGTTGGGGGAGAGCAGTAGGAGAGCTGCCTAAATGGCAGCTACTGCTCCTTAGAAATAAAACAAATAGGACAGGTTTAGCTTCTGAACAGAAAAAGAGGCGGAGATACAAAACCATTAGAAAATAAAAATGGAGCTGCAAAGACAGGGGTAACCTATCAAGAAGCACCACGTGTACCGTGGTGGGTGTGGCCTTTTTTTCCTGGAAGATAATTTTCTAGGAAACAAGCGCTCCTATGGAGACTGTTCCTGCTAGGAAAGCTCCAGTTACTTCACAACAATCTGAAGCTCTTTCTCCATTTTCGCCAGCAGCTTGAGGCATCCTGGTGCCACAACAACAGGGGACCCCAGAGGCGTAGGGCTGCCCTTCTGTCCCTGCCCAAGAGGACAGAGCGGAAGTTCCCCAGTTCGTTCCACCTGAGGCGGGGGTGGTTAGGAGTGAGGGCTTGGAAGTGAGACTGCCTTCCACTGGTTCTCCGTGTCAGCATGACTTGACCTCTTTCGGCCTTGGTTTCCTTGTCCCTAAAGTGAGTCTGATCCTTGTGGTACTGCATACACCCCAGGGCGGAGGCGACTGCATACACCCCAGGGCGGAGGCGAGCGTGAGGAAATCACGCATGTAAAGCAGCCCTGCAGCCGTTGGCCTCGCTTTGCTGATGTTGCCTGCACCTCCTTTCAGCCCCATTTCCTAGAACTTCTCACCGTTAAGTTGATCTTCCAGAATACCCCACGTCGTTCAAAGACAAACGTTAGTTCTCCAAACGTTGCCCCTACCTTTCCTTGGCACCTCCCTCTTAATTCTGCTGCCTAGGTGGAGGGACGTACCTAGAAGGCCAGTGATGCTCAGCTCCCTTGACTCCTGTGAAGCAGGGTCCCTTCCAGTCTGAGGAAGATGTTTTCTTCCAATACAAGCACAACCCCTTGAAAACGCCACACACACACAACCGATCTTGCAATATTCCACCTGTAACCGTTTCCCCTTGGCTTTGTAACAATTCAATTAAAATATCACATAGGGTCTTTCACATCTTCATAATAATGCTGTCTTACAGTGAATAAAAAGGACCTCCCTGTAATGTCCAAAAATGTTCTCCCCTTCCCTACCCTACTCATGTTCCCTGCCGTGCAGAGTAAGACTAATCTGCACATGTTAAAATATTTGAGAATTGGTTCCAACTGGCAAGAGTATAGAGGAACATCTCCCCGACCCACAGGAGCAAGATATATGCACATTTTTAAGTCTTTCTAGATGGAGAGTGAGTGTCCTAGAAACTACCAGTGCAGGCCCCTTTGTCCTGAAAATTCTGGGAATGCATCGTAAGATGTGTTTTATACATACGAAACCCAAGTGCCTGAGAAGTAATTCTCCTTTCCAAGGTCACACGGCCAGTTGGTTTCAGAGCAAAGAGTTGGACTAGTTTTGCAAGTCCAATACCTGTCTGTTACGACCAACCAGAGCTCCTACATCTGAGTAATAGGTTTAAGTGTTGAAAGGACAGGTCGGAGAGCTTTACTTTCACTAAACAGCAGAAGAAAAGAAGAAAAGAGAAAACAGACTGTTGACCCTTGAACAACACGGGTTTCAACTGCACAAGTCCACTTACACATGGATTTTTTCTCAACGAATACGGTATTTTTTTAAGAGCGTATTTATTTATTTTTAGAGAGAGGGAAAGCAGGGAGAAAGAGAGGGAGAGAAACACCCGTGTCTGAGAAATACATCGATCACACCCCCTGAGCCGGGAACCTGGCCTGTGACTCTTCAGTTGGCAAGTCAGCACTCAATCCACTGAGCCACACCAGCCAGGGCTGTAGTGTATTTTTTTGTTCCTCGTAATTTTTTTTTTAAAGATAACTCCCAAATTCATTCTTTTTTAAATAACTTATTTGTCTGTTTATTTATTTTTAGAGAGAGGGAAAAGGAGAAAGAGAGGGAGAGAAACATCAATGTGTGGTTGCCTCTCACTTGGGCCCTCAACTGGGGACCTGATGTGCAACCAAGTCATGTGCCCTGACTGGGAATCGAACCAGCGACACTTGGCTCGCAGGCCGACGCTCAACCTCGTAATTTTCTTAATGTTTCCTTTCCTCTGGCTTACTTTATTGTACGAGAACAGTATATAATATATATACAGTATTCCCTCATTTATTGCGGGTATTATGTTCCAGACGACCCCCCCCAGGAAGTGGGAACCTTACTTTTATTCTACACTCTTAAACCTATATAACTTCAACAACATACATATACAGTACCACAAAACCCCGTGATAAATAATTAAATATAATATTTTTCAAAATCCTGTGCTGTAGTGAGGTCGCGATAAGTGAACCGTGATATAGAGAGGGCCTACTGTAACACAGAATATGTGTTAATACACTGTTAATGTTACTGCTAGGCTTCCAGTCAACAGTAGGCTATTAGTTAAGTTTTGAGGGAGTGAAAATTATACAGATTTTCAACTGTGAGGCGTTGGCACCCCTAACCCCAAGGAGGTGTAGAGGTGACAAAACACAATATTCACTCAAGACCCTTGGCTGGAAAAAGAAGTTTCTTGGTATTCTAAGCTACAGATAGACTTTACCTTGCAAAGCTGTTGAACACGTGGGCCAGTTTACTGTTTCCTCTGATGAGGAGTTTGGTGTGCAGCATCAACCTGAGAAGTTTGCTCATCACCACAGAAGGGCATCTAGTAGCAACGCACCCTTGTAACAAACTACTGCGAATTTAGCATCTTAAAACAACACAAGTTACAATGTGTATGGGTTGACCCTGAACTACATGTCTGCATTCTCTGCCCAAGGTTGCAACAAGACAAAATCAAGCTGTCAGCCAACTGCATCGTCCCTGAAGCCTCGAGTGGATAAAGATCCACTGTCCGCTGCCAGGCACCTTCAGGTTGTTGGCAGAGTTCCTTTCCTTGTGGCTACTGGACTCAGGTCCTCAATTTCTTGCTGGCTGTTAGCCAGGGACGGCTCTCAGCTCCTAAAGGCCTCTCCCAGGTCCTTGCTCCGTGGACTTCTTCATCATCAGTTCACAACATGGCTGTTCCTGCTTGAAATCTTTCTGGAAGGGCCTGGTTCTGTTTAAGGGCTGATCTGATGGGGTCAGCACCCCAACCCCTGCCCCCCAGAACAATTCTCTTTCTGATGAACTCAAAAGTAACTGATCAGGAGCCTTCATTACATCTGCTGTGCAAAATCCCTTCTGCTCTATAAGCTAACCTAATTCATAGGAGCGCTTTCTCATCAATTTCACTAGCCGTGGCCCCTGCTCAAAAGGAGAGGGTTATTTCGGGTGTTGGGCAGGGCTGCAACCTCATGCAACCTAGTTGCTCTGTTTTACAGCCCAGGAAACACAGGGTCAGAGAGCTGGCCTCAACTTTCTACCCCGCCTAATTTCCTCCTTGGAATTCACAAATCCCCTCCACAGGAAAGGGAATAGACTAGAATGTCAATGTTAACCACCAGATGACAGGCGTGCCGGACACTATGTCTATCGTAGTTGGCTCCCTTCAGTCTCATAGCTCAGTGAGCCCAAGATGCACATTTTACAAATAAACTATCAACGTAAAGTATGTCACCACTGTTTTAAACATTTATTTAGTCATAAAGATCCCTTCAAAAACCATTCTCATGATAAGTTAATGTGTTAGGGCCAAGGGGACTTCCAATAATTATGTGCTTCTTTCAACAAACCTCTAGTGAAAAGCACCAAGTATTTTTAACTTGCCCTTTTCTTTTGGACTAACCCATTCCCGTCAATTAGTTCATTTTAATTAGTTTCCTTGGACCAAAAAATTTAAACTGTAAGAAAGGAAACAAGTGCTTACAGAGGCTTGCGTCATGATTCCAAGCATGTATACTGTCCAGTGTACTCTGGACCAAATGCCAGTGCCTTGAGTTACTCCAGAAAGTCCCCTGCAAATTGTCTGGTCATTCTAGAGTTCTGCATATACATATGTGTGTTGAAAATCTCACTAGTTTTTTAAAGTCATCCCAAACTGTCCTGCATGGACTTGGTATGGCCCCACAAATTCAGATTTGTGTTCTTGTTTCTAACGACAAGAAACTTCAAAACCCCTAATATTATGTCTGTCCCCTGTTGCTGGACCTGGGACTATAACAATGAAGTGAATCATTTGTATTTCCCTTTCCAGTACTCTTCTATCTTTTCTGCATCAAGCCTCCACTCTAATTCTATCCTACAGATTCATTCTATGGATGATACCTTACTATTTGCAACTTGAGTCAAATACTAAATCACTCTTCTCAGACATAAAGTAAATGTCAAAAATGTGTTTGGGGTACTTTTCCAATAGTCTAACTCTGTGACTCAAGCTACTTCCTTTTAGCAGGGTGGCGAGGGACGAGATTATTATTAGGGGCAATAAGAAGGGTATGACACAGTCTAGCAATTTTATTTTTATTTTTTAATGTGGCTGACTGATAAGTTGCTAAAAAGAAAAGGTAAAAGGGAGCTGATGTAAAAGAAAAGAAAAGAAAAAGCTTCCTTGCAAAGCCAGTATTTGCTGGGATCTTTTAGACTACTTAAGATCTTCGTCATTGAAAGTGGAGGTATGTCCTATAGAGGAGTTACCTACATTCTAAAGTCAATGCTTAGGGTAGACTTGAACACAGTGAGAATTTCCCCTGCAAATTAATTAAAAAGGTGCACAGTACAGATGGACATAGTAACCCACAGCTAGGTGAGTCCAAATAATTTTGACACCAGATAAAGCATTTGATTTGTATTTTGGAGAGGGTGTCGTGTCGTCGGCAGCCGTCCGTCTCGAGAGACGATGGTGTAGCTTCTTAAGAGTCTATCTGCACCGCCGAGAATGGCTGTGCAGTCCGACTCGGGAGTGACACGGTATCTGTCTCCTCCCGTGTTGAATCGACATCTTGCGATGACGCTGGAGTGTCCTCTCCAGTGAAGCTGAAGCTACAGAGCCTGGGCAGGGTGATATGGAGGGTCTGCTGTTGCCCATGCAGCAGACCCCCCCCTCTTCGCAGCTGAAGGGTCCAAGGGAAAGACGGAGTCAATACAGCTTGGCTTCAGGTGCGCCGCAGGAGTTGCCGGTGTTGACTACAACGTCAAACCGCCTTAGGGACTCCGGCTCCGGATTTTCTGTCGGGGTTTACTCCCTTAGCCTTTCCCCTGAAGAGGTATGCCGCAAGGCAGCGGAGGTTTTTTGGAATCAGAGTTTTCCTTCTCTGATGTGCCCTGACTGGGAATCGAACCAGCGACACTTAGCTCGCAGGCCGACGCTCAATCCACTGAGCCAAACCAGCCAGCGTTGGGTGTCGTGTAGTACAATAAATATATGCGTTGTGTCTTTCAAACCAGAATCACCATCAGCAAGATTCTCTTGAGAGACATAAGACGATTGAGAACGGAAGAAAAACATTCTTATGTTCCCTCTTGATTCTAAGGCGGAGAGCCAGATATAAGCGAGGTTACTCACGTAGGGCCAGAATCAGAACTGAAATCTGGTCTCCCTAAAATCTGGTTTTGCCTAAGGGCAAACCTCTTTAGGAAGAGTCCTCACCACACCTCCGCTTCAACCTCTCTCCCTGTTGAGTCATCCATTTTAATGTCTATTTCCATCACTAACAAAGCAGTAGTTGCTAAAGTGCAGCAATTACCTGCTTGTCACTTAATCAGTGTACCTACTTCAGCGTAAATTTGAAGAGTGTTTGCAGCAGCATTTGGCTATACCAACCACCAGGTTCCTGAGACAAAGAACTCCTCCTTTTCTTCTTCCACCAATATTCCTCAGTGTCCTTTACTGGCTCATTTCCCTCCACCAAGTCTTTAGATGTTAAAGTTAGAACTGGGCTCTCCTTCCTCTCCGTCCATAGGCCATGTGCTCCACACCCAGGGCTACAATTACCATCAATAAGCCATTAACCCTTGGATATTCTAACCAGACCTCCCTGTTTCAAGTCCAGACATGTGTATCTACTGTCAACTCAGCAGTTCCACATGTCTATCACAAAATATCAAAACAACTCATGATCTTCCCCTGAATCGAGTCTTTTAGTCCCCATCACAGTGGTGGCACCGCTCTCCGTCCATTTACACCATCAACAAACCCAACCTTCACCCTGGCCCCTCCCCTCTCCAGTTCTCTCCATCTCCTCTGCCAGCACCCCCTCTTCAGTCCACAGCATCTCCCACATGGACATCTGCAATAATCTCAGGAAGTGTTTGGACATCCCCTTTGACTCCTGTGGTTCTTTCTTCATGTTTCATTCAGGGACATTCAGGGCCCACTGAAAATGCACATCCTCTCAAATCACTCCCCAGATTAAATTTCCTAACTTGGCCTACAACTCCTGAATGAGCTGGCCCTTCCCACCCTTCCCTGCCTTATTAATCACCCCCTCTCTTCCTCTTCATGGCCGGGTCCTATCAGAAAGTTAAATTAAGAAAAGCTCATTTATCAATGCATCAAAAAGAATAGAGTACCTAAGAATAAATTTAACCAAGGAAATGAAAGATGCATACACTGAAAATTATGACATTAATGAAAGAAACTGAAGAAGACACAAATAAATAGAAAGATATTCTGTGCCCATTAATTGGAATAATTAATATTGTTAAAATGCCCATACTATTCAAAACAATCTACAGATTCAATGCAATCCTTATCAAAATTCCAAGGACATTTTTACACACACACACACACACACACACACACACACACACAGTCTTAGAATTTGTATGGAACCACAAGAGACCCTGAATAGCGAAAGCAAACTTAAGAAAAACAAAGCTGGTGGCATCGTGTGCCCCAATTTCAAACTATATTACAAAGCTACAGTAATCAAAAAAGTATGGTACTGGCATAAAAACAAATATATCGCTCAATGGAACAGAAAAGAAAACCCAGAAAAAAACCCGTGCATAGACCATCAATTAATTTACAACAAAGTAGCCAAGAATATAAAATGGGGAAAGAATAGCCTCTTCAATAAACGGTGTTTGGAAAACAGGACAGCCGCATACAAAAGAATGAAACTGGACCACTATCTTACACCGTACACAAAAACTAACTCAAAATTGGTTAATGACTAAAATGTAAGATCTGAAACCATAAGACTCCTAGAATAAAACATAGGCAGTGTGCTCCTTAATATCGGTCTTGACGATTATTCTTTTTTTTTTTAATTTGATACCAAAAGTAAAGGCAACAAATGTAAAAAGAAACAAGTGGAACTGTCGTCGGCAGCCGTCCGTCTCGAGAGACGATGGTGTAGCTTCTTAAGAGTCTATCTGCACCGCCGAGAATGGCTGTGCAGTCCGACTCGGGAGTGATGCGGTATCTGTCTCCTCCCGTGTTGAATCGACATCTTGCAATGACGCTGGAGTGTCCTCTCCAGTGAAGCTGAAGCTACAGAGCCTGGGCAGGGTGATATGGAGGGTCTGCTGTTGCCCATGCAGCAGACCCCCCCTCTCTTCGCAGCTGAAGGGTCCAAGGGAAAGACGGAGTCAATACAGCTTGGCTTCAGGTACGCCGCAGGAGTTGCCGGTGTTGACTACAACGTCAAACCGCCTTAGGGACTCCGGCTCCGGATTTTCTGTCGGGGTTTACTCCCTTAGCCTTTCCCCTGAAGAGGTATGCCGGAAGGCAGCGGAGGTTTTTTGGAGTCAGAGTTTTCCTTCTCTGATGTGCCCTGACTGGAAGATGGAACCAGCGACACTTAGCTCGCAGGCCGACGCTCAATCCACTGAGCCAAACCAGCCAGGGTTAAGTGGAACTATGTCAAACTAATAAGCTTCTGCACAGCAAGCCATCAACAAAATGAAAAGGCAGCCTATGGAATGAGAGATAATATTTGCAAATCATGTCTGATAAGGTGCTAATATCCAAGACACACAAAGTACTCATACATCTAATAAACAAAATAAATTACAAACAAACAAGAAACTGACTCATATATAGAGAACAGACTGACAGTTGTCAGAGGAGAGGGGATTTGGGGGTTGTGTGAAAAAGATGAAGCGATTAAGTGGAAAAAAAAAACAAAAACTCACAGACACAGACAACAGTATGGTGATTTCCAGAGGGAAAGAGGATGGCAGAGGTAGAAGAGGGTAATGGAAGGAGACTTGACTTGGGGTGGTGAACACACAATACAATATACAGATGATGTTTTATAGAATTGTATACCTGAAATGTATGTAATTTTATTAATCAATGCCATCCCAGTAAATTCAACAAAAACAATTTTTAAAAAGAAATCATACAACTAAATAGCAAAACAAAGCAAAGCAAAAGATGTTCAAAAATGGGCAGAAGATCTGAATAGACAAGTCTTCCAAAAAAGACATACAAGTGGCGAACAGGTACATGAAAAGATGCGCAACATTACTACTCATCAGGGAAATGCACATCTCAGCCACAATGAGATACCACCTCACACCTGTTACAGTGGCCATCATCAAAAGATACGAGACAACAGCATGTGGAGAAAAGGGAACCCTTGTGCACTGTTGGTGGGAATGTAAATTGGTGCAGCTACTATGGAAAATAGTATGGAAGTTCCTCAAAAAATTAAAAAATAGAAGTACCCTATGACCCAGCAATTTCACTTCTGGGTATTTATCTGAAAAAAATAAAAACCCTAATTCAAAAGATATATGTGTTCCCAACTGCATTATAGCATAGAAACAACATATGTCTACCAACGGGGACACACACACACACAATGGAATATTATTCAGCCATAAAAAGTAAAATCTTTCTATTTGTGACAACATGGATGACCTTGAGAGTGTTACACTAAGTGAAATAAATCACACAGAGAATGACAAATACTGCATGATCTCATTTATATGTGGAATCTAAAACAAACAAAATGAGCTCATAAATTCAGAGAACAGATTGCTGGTTGCCAGAAACAAGAGGAGAAGGACAGGTCAAATGGCTGAAGGGAATCAAGAGGTACAAATTTCTATACCAAAAAGGTATACATTTCTAATTATAAACTAAATAAGGCAGGGATGTAATGTACAGTATGGTGACTATAGTTACTAACACCGTATTGCTTATTTGAAAGTTGTTGAGAGTAAATCTTAAATGTTCTCATCCCCCCACCCCCCTCCCAAAAAATTGTAACTCCGTGGGGTGATGGATATTAACTAGACTTATTGTGGTGACTACTTTGCAATATATACAAATATCAAACCATTATGTTGTATTACCTAAAAGTAATATAATGGTCTATGTCAACGATGTCAATTATATTTCAATTTTTTAAAAAAGGTTAAGTGTCCTCATTCCAAGGATGTGATCAGGTCCCTCTATTGGATGTTCCCATGATGCCACCACATTTTCTTCATAGCACTCATTACAACTCATATTGAGATATTTGTGGGGGGTTTATGTGTTTCTCCCCATTAAGCTATAAACTCCACAAGGGAAGGAATAGTTTTCACTATCAAGTCTCCATCACCTAACACATATCTGCCAAATCGGCAGAGCTTATTTGATAAAGGAATTAATTCCTGGGATTTAAAAAATAGACTATTCTGAAGTTCAAGGCTGACCTGCTTCGCGTCTAGCTTTTCCCCTCATGTACATCAACCAAATAACGTAAACCAAGCACAGCTTTCAGTACTGTATGGAAAGTAGCAAGCCAGAGAGACAGTGGCTGTTCTCCAAGAACCTAGAATACCTGGTCTGCAGCCCCAGTGGGAATTACAGGTCAGTAGGGAAGATGTTCCTTCTGTCATTTGTCATGGATGCTCCAGGCAGATAGTGTTCGGGCTCACCCAGATGATGAATGGAGTTTCCCCAGCTTTTCTTCCTCTCCTCACCTCAAAGCAGAGAAGACGCTGGCTTTGTGAACATCATGGCAGAGAGGGTTCTCAAGAGCCATTTTCTATCTGTAAAGTCTGCATTTTCCCCAGGGACATCCCTCACGATACCAATTCCATAGTGTACTCTTGGCCACAAGGTTTCCATCATCATATAATTTTGAGAAACACTCTTAAACAAAATTAAAGTTTTCCCCAAGAGAATTTCTCAGAATCTTTAATGTACTAATGTGCATGACAAACCTCCAAGAGTATTATGTATTGCATTTCCCAAACTTCTAAAACCATGGGATCCCTTTCCTGAGTTATCCTGAGAACACATTTTGTAAAACATTGTGTAGGGAGTTTTAATACCTGTTCAAGGGATCCTATGTGCCTGTAAGCCCAGCCTGCAATGGAAACTTAAGTCAGTCAAATATGATGCTTCAAAGTTAAAATGCCATGATCCCTGTAAATAAAGGAAGGGGGGTGTTTACTGATAAAGGCTAGTATAGATCTTTATATTCTCATTTTCTAACTTCCATTTGTAAAATTAATGGAATATGGCAGAGTACATATAGCTCAGTTGGTTAGAGCATCATCCTGATGCACCAAAGTTGTGGGTTTAATACCCGGTCCGGGCACATACAAGAACCATCCAATGAATGCATAAACACGTGGAACAGAAAATCAATGTTTCTCTCTCTGTCTCTGAAGTCAATTTTTAAAATTAAAAAGTAAAAGCTACATACAGTCTCAACTTTCTGTAGATTTGCATTTTTCATGTCCTTTTTTTACCCCCTACAGCTAGTAGGCCAGATTGCGTGTGTCTAACTCCCCCTTCGTATTCCTATCTGGACAAATATTTGTTATCTTTGTGTGGATCGGTTAAATATGTGAAACACTTTTGCAATTCACTGAGATGAAAGCTCACCATGAGAGCCAGCCTTATTGCTCTCCGCTCAGCAGGATTTCAGCCAACCCACACACAGCTCTGAGCCCGAGCCCCTGGCCTGTAGGCAGTGACTACCTCCAGAAAACACACCCTCCTTTGTTGCCTTTTCTTCCCAGAGGGCAAATCCAAGTAGACCCCAAGGGCAGTATGAGAATCTTAACTTAGGGGATTTTATTGCATGTAAGTATGTTTAAATTTAATGGCATTTTAAAAATATTGGCAGACTTGGATATAACTATATATAATCCTTTCATCTCAGCTGCCTCTCTGTGTTAAAGGCATTTCCTCTTTGAGTCTTATTTTCCATCTTGATGTTTCTTGAAGACAGAAATTCTGCTGAGTACTTCACTTCATGCCAGAGGGCAGATGCCCCTGGACTTATGATAGCTTTACATCCCAATAAACCCATCATAAGTTGAAAATACCTTAATTCAAAAATGCATTTAATACACCTAATAGAAATACGTTCTATTTTTCTCAGGTTATTGACCTATAATGGACATATAACATTGTGTAAATTTAAGGTATACAATGTGATGATTTGATACATAAACTTTGAAATGATTATCGCAGAAAGTTTACTGCACACATCCATGATATTACACAAACAACATTTTTGTTGTTGTAGTCACTGTGGTGAGGATATTTATCTGATTATTTCTGAGAAACAGCACACACAGGAGAATCTCTGCCGGCAGCGTAGAGGTCACCCTTTTGTAATGGACACGTACATTTCTGAGGGAAATCTCGTTCGGGTCTCCCTCTCCGCACCAAAGGGTGACTCCAGGTGTCCAGGAACTGCTCTCAGTGCAGATGGCCTGGACTTGAATCTGCATGACAACCCTGCCTCTGTTTTCCTCTTTTCAGCGCTCAGGTCCCATAACAGTCCTCCATCCACAACAGCTCCCTCTGTCTTTAGCTAGGGATGGTATTTCAGGTGCTGGCTTGGGCCACTTCAGGGAGTTACTCAGTTTTCTTGGGTCTTTCCCATGTATACAAGAGGCATCCATGTTATTGAACTTCTGTTTGTTTTTTTCCTGTTAATCTGTCTTTAATTACAGGAGGGACCTCAGCCAAGAAGGATACAAGGAAAATGATTTTTCCTCCTCTACACACCCATGGACAATATCTAAATGTGTGACCTATGTTGCAATAAAACTTTATTTACAAAAACAAGTGGCAGGCCAGATTTAGCTTACAGTCTGTAGTTCCCATCCTCGGTCCTAGAATATTCTATCACCTCATCGTTGGTCTGCCTACCAGTTGTCTTCTTCCCTACGACCTTTCTGAAATGCAAACCTGATTGTGGTGGAATCTTCCAGAGAAATATGGATGTTAAATATCTATTCTTTCCCACTTACTTTTGTCATAGAGTTCTGGTTTTTAGTTTAGTGTGTGGCAACCCAGAAAAAAAAATACATTAACTAGCGCCCTTCCCAGCAAGGTGTAAACATGTAACAAGTCCTGGCCAATGAACTGTATGTACAAGTGGTGTGTTATTTCAAGGAAGGCTCCATAAAAATTAGGAAGTGGCCTTGTAGGGGTTCCGAATGAGTTACCCCAAGGTGTACCCCTGTGGTATTGAAAGACAGTA